>NC_046973.1:5143274-5443274 GCF_009769545.1 Cyclopterus lumpus
AACCTCCCTAATAAGCCCTCATCAAGTAATAACCTCAACTCAAAGTGGATTCCTGCTGGGAATGCTCATGAATCTTCATGTATGATCGATAATCAATGACATTCTTTAGCACAATTTATGATGCACATTATCTTTCCAGTAAAGCGTATGAATGCTGGCAAGGAGATAGAGTAACGTTTTGCCATATTGGTCATCGTGCATCAAACGTTTGCTATTCCAGGATGGGCGTTTTTCACCAGGTTGGGGGAAGCTCTAGAGAACGGATAAGTTAAATCCTCGCGTCGGTGGCTCATCCTCTTTACTCCGAAATAGAAGCAACATTTCGAAGAGCCAGTTGGCTGATGGCGGTCCTGTGTGTACGGTAATGATGGCACTACATCGCTAATTGCTTGTTCAAGTAAGCCCAAAACACACTGGAGAAACTGTCCAAGAGTGATAAAAACAGGGAAGCAGCGCGAATCACCAATCTGGGCCCCGTCTACGGAGGCCGACACCCGGCCCACTAAACTGGGAATCCTGATGTGAATATTGGATTTGTGCAGACATTGTAATGGACATGAAAGTCTACGTTTATGCAGATAGCTAAAGTCTTCCCAAAGTCCTCACTGTAAGGAATACTTTTTACGGTACTTTTTACGATTTAAATTAAGTCTGAGTTTACTCGAGTTACTTTTGCTGATGTTGCTAAATCCCCCCCCCCCCCCCCCCCCCCCCCCAGCTGCAACGGGTAATGGGCCAGTTGTATAGAATGCACTACCATATAAATACAACATTGTGCAAAATTGTATTCAAACAAAGTCATGGAAACATAAGACTTAGAAGTGCGTGATACGAAATTCAGAGAAATTCTATTGTCTCTACGAGGCTCTCAACATGGCGACGGCTCGCTGCTAACGGTGCTAACTGTGCTAACAGTGCTGACGGAGCAGCGTCTACCTGAGAAGGAACCGGATGGTGGGCTCTCGTCTTCGTCTCTCACACAATAACAACACAGATTATTATGGCGACTACATGTTCAAGATTCAGATGAAAGCTGCAGTTTACAGTCTCATTCAAGCCGACCACTAGCCATGACCACCACTCGACCATACGATAATTTACTGGCAAAGGCTCCAGGCATGCCTGAATGTATCCACACTGTATACTTTCACTTCACTTCATGGCTTCAAGGTTCTTTAATTCACAGCACGAAACTCAATGAAGATTTCCTTCACGCTGCCTTCAAGCACACAGTCAGAAAGTAAGAGAAAAGTAACGCACACAAAGAATAACGACCAAGACACACAAAAGATCACTAAACCTGAATATGTGAAAGGATAAAACATCCCTAGTCAACACAAGCTGCAATAACACAGAGGCGTCGTTGGATCCAGTGTGCTGAGAAGCGACCGAACGAGTACATGCGACCGCTGACGAGATGCCTTTGGGTCGCGTTCCCCGGAGTCTTGTCGTATCCATCAAAATGTGGAGCAGGTGTTACTGCGACAAGCCCAAATTTATGAATCGCATTTTACAAGATCGCTGGTCTCGTTCAACTACGCCAATGTCAAATGGTTTGCGAACATCTGTAACTGATCATAATTTCACTTCCATTAAGTCCACATTAGCCAGAGCATCACAGACCGAGAGGAGCGATGCAGTATAATGCATCATTTAGAGGCAAACAAACAAACGTGGTCTGAATGAATTTATATATATATATTAAAAAAATTAATTCAGACCACGTCAGTGTCTGAAAAAAAGAAAATGTCTCAACTCATGATTATTTTTGACCATCAACTTTGACCACATTCAATGTGTTTCTCGGGCTCTTGAATGCATCATTCTGAGGTGAACGGTCGACGCAGGACAATAGCAGGGTTTATTTTGCTCAGGGGCCCTTAAACACGCAAGCACACTTCTTATTATTCATGTAAGCATGTCATCCTCGTGTCTAATGAGCCTTTCACCGTGAGTCTAATGAAACAGCTTGCGTTAACACAGGCAAGATGAACAGCCGAGAGCTCCCATGTCTCTGCAGCAAGATGAAAGCAGATGCTCCGCAACCCAAACACCAGCATAACCGACAACACGGAGGAACAGAGGGGACTTTGAGTCAGCGTCGTTCCCGTCAGCTCATCGACTCCATTAGAGGCATCTTGAAATGCCCTCCGGTCAAACACCGTGAGAACGACGCCTAACTGAGCCATGACCAACTGACCACGAATGAACCCTCAAATTGATTTTTGTTTTTGTTTTTTTCTCTCCCGTAAACAAGTCGATGATGTGAACAGGTTCTAATCTGGCTAATAACACCTGGACTCGAAGTGAATGTCAACGATCATACACGTGAACAGATTCACACTTCCTTTTTTTGAGCAATCGGCTGCAATTGCAAAAACAAAAAATTGTATGCAATTTCATGAGGTAATTAAAGGGTTGTGTGTTCTGTGGAGAAGAAGAGAGAAGACTGGCTGACGAGATCAAAACAGAGGAATGCCAGGGGGGAAATACTTCTTTAATTATATCCAAAAGGAGAAAAAGAATACAGTAATCTGTGAGCATTGGCTTTGTATGTGTGAGTGTGTTATATCTAAACCTACACAACATGCACTTGAATCATAAGAAAATATCTCACAAAAAATTAAAATTAAAAAATTAAATCATATGATTTTCTCTGTGTGTATTCTCTTTGCTCTAGTTGTTCAAATTACTCATCAAACATGTTAAACAGAATGTGTGTGTGTGTGTGTGTGTGTGTGTGTGTGTGTGTGTGTGTGTGTGTGTGTGTGTGTGTGAGTGTGCCACTTCATGAACATATTGTGTAACTGTGTTCGAGATCCAAACTTGAGGTAACTTGATATAGAGGCAGACCTGATCAGGATACTCAGTAAAGATAATGCACCTTGTGATTCAGAAAGGAGGTCAAACTAAATGCAATGTTATGCTCTCAGACTCTCAACACAAGATTACAGAATTGAATTTCTTCAAAGGACCTTTCCAAAGTTTGACAAATTCATACAAATGAATCTGTGCTTTACTAACCTCTTTCCAAAACTGCTGTTCATGCCTTCATTGAGTATATGCAAAATAAACTATTAAACAGAGCTAAACAGCACATCTGCTTCAATCTACTAGTGAACTACATAAAGGGTTGAGTTTATTTGAATCCGAGCCAAGACATATCTTATAATAAAGTAATGTGCCTGAAAGTACAGTGAATCGTTAAGTTGGACGAACATGTATAGGCATACATCACGATGATTGATGACCCATCAATCTGAGCAAGTTGACGTTCTTCCAAGAAAAGCATGAAGACCTGTGACTATGAAATACACCAGCACACAGACATTCTTTATAAAATGGTAAAGAGCAGCTTCCAGTGTGCTTTTTAAGTATTTGATTTATTTTTTAAAAATGTTTTAATAAACACAGTAAACGCCACAGAACTCACCGGTACCAGTCTAGCCCCTTCTCGTAGTTCCTATCAAAGAAATGTGGCTCGTTCCCAACGGCTCTGACGTCCGGGTGCACCCTGAGAGCCTCCAGCAGGGCTCTCGTGCCCCCCTTCTTCACCCCGATGATGATGGCTTGGGGAAGTTTCTTCTCTCCGTAATCCATGGTGCAGTTCACCCTGAGTTCGCTGTCCGTGGTGCTGAAATCCTGGCGCTCCTTCTCCAGCGCGCTGGTGTGATACGCCGCCGCCGATTTGGTCGGAGACGCCTGGGTCCTAATCCACTCCACGGTCCTCTGCTCGGCCTCGGCATGCTCCTTCCCGGAGGAAGAAGCCGCGCTGGGTCCCTCCGCCTCCGTGAAGCCCTGGGAAGCGGAGTAAAGTTTCTCCCTCAATGTCACAAAAGTTGTCTCCTCCGTCACCAGCCTCCCTTGGTACGCGTAGTTCTCCTGCAACGGGAACTGCAGCGAGTTGTAGCAGCTCATCAAGCTGTAGAACAAGTAGGTGACCGAGAGGGAGAGGGTGAACATGAATAAGATTTTGCGGGGCACTTTAGAGGTGAAAACCGAAGTGCCGGACCAAAATGCCATCTCTGATAGCAGTGGTCCTCTCAAAGAAGTGGCCAGACATGTTTCCACCCGGAGTCTTGCATGGAACCAAAAAAAAAATCAACAGCAATAATCAGTCACTATATCAGCGGCGCTGCAGTCTGAAAAGAAGAAAAATTGTGAAGCTGGAGCAAACCAACGCAATCCAACCCAATGGCATATTTATAATAAAAAAGGATGGCGGAGGGGGAGGGGGGGGAATAGGATCGTTAAAAAAAATTCCGGAAGAATATCTCGTTTTTTAAAAAATCGATTTCTTATTCCAAGGCTTTGACAGACAATGTCACAATTTATTGGACTGAACTTGCAGATTTGAGAGGCTGGAGGTCTGGCGCCCTTCCAAATGAGCACCCTGGCTCCAACTGGACAGAATACGATGGACCGAATCCTGGCATTGTATCCCGAGGAGGGGAAGAGGAGAAGGAGAGCAGCAGAGTGCGTAAAGTCGGCTGCTTCTCATCAGCCCGAAGTCCAGTCTGCGACGCGAGAGTAGATTCACGTCCATCCAGGCAAGCTTACATCCTCTGTACCTCTCCACCATGGGGGTGTGGGGGTGGGGGGGCAGATCCTCTCTCTATTCTCTGACTTTGGGCAGTAGAAAGTCCGCAGTCTTTGCACAAAAGCATCCACTCATCACTGACGACCGGGCTGCATGCTCGCCGTCCTCAGATTGCTGGAATCCAACGATGTGCGCGTCGGCTGAGTGAGCTCATCTGAACTGAAAGCGTCGTAGAGCCACACGGGCACAACTAGTGTGTGTACACCCACTTTTTTTTCTTTTTTTCCCTCCCATATCCCATATAAGTAGGGCAATAAAACGTCAGATTCCCTCATCGGAAATAGTTGCGTATATAGAAAATGTGCGGCCCCTCATTCATGCAGAGATGGGAATTACAGTGCACGAGGGCTTATTACATTATTTTTTTTTTATGAAGTTCAGTATAGAACTCCATCTGAGGACGTTTTGATGGAGATTATATTTTTACAGAAAGCTCATGTCTGCACCCTGCTGGTTTTCTGCGGAGCGATGCATCATTTAATTTCCAAAGAAATACAGAAAAATAAGTTAATTCGGATCAATAGGAAAGTGGTTTATTTGAACCAAAATGGGTAATGAGAATTTAATTAAAGCAAAGAGTCACTGGGGGGGTGTAGCTCTCCTCTACATATGTTGTAATGCACAATGTGTTCTATGCATGCTTCAGCGTATTATCCACTGAATTTATTATACATGGGTACAGACTATAATAAGGATATTCACTAGACCTTAACGTGTACACTTTGTCGCCGCAATATGAGGATTTAAAATTGCAATGCCACTGAAATGTCTCCCTGTATTAGAGAATCTCATTCATCACACACCTCCAACACATCAGGAGAGCCAGCGTCACGCTCAGCTCTGGGTCTCTGAGAATTTGCAATGCATCTCAGAACAGCAAGCCGCTGTTGTATTTTAAGTTCAGAAATATGTATATGTGTGTTGCTGGACCAGATTTGTGTCTTCTAAATGTCTGCAGCCGGCTCGGCATGCAAACCAGGGGGTGACATAAAAGTCATTTCATTATAGAGTGTTGCAGCGGTACTGAAGGACGACTCTTTTTGCATTCAGCCGGTGCTTTTCAAATTAGAAAATCTGTCATCCACTGCGAGATACCAGAGAGAAAACACACACTCATCTCTTCAATACGTGGTTAAGATGTTTGAACTCAATGGAGATAGAGGAGTGTAAACTTAAAGCTGCCATAGATGTGTTTTATAACAATGCGAAAGGAGCCATAGTGAGAATTATCACTCCTACTGGAGCTCACTCTGGAATTACAGAGCTTCATAGTGGGCATCCGCTCATTGTTTAGCTTTCCAGCCCACAACTTTACTGTGTTGAAGCACTCAAATTGCTCTCCTAGCGTCATTTTCTGAAGCCGCGGCATCAAACCGACGACCCGCTCGGCACCTGAAAACGGACACCATCAGCGACTAGTTGGTGGACAACGGAGGAGCATTTAGCCGGTAAAGAAACAGATATTCTCCTCCGGAGTCGGTGGAGAACAAACACGGAGCTAAAAGAGAATATCAGATATGCTCATCATGGTGGCCAAAAACAACAAATCTAATCGTTTGCTCCATAACTGCCTGATGTGTAAATAAGCAACTAACACAAGACAACATTCTGCATTCTGGTGACTTTGAAAAAATAAAACACAGTACTACTGCATTTTTATGTTTACTTGAACGTACATAATTGCGTTTAATACTCTTCTTTTTTTTAAATGTCCCAACCAATATGGAATATTATTGGCAAACGAAGCCTGTATGCAGGTGACTGGGTGAGGGGGAGGAGAGCATGGACAAGTGTTTGGCGCACAATGGCTACCGGGTGTTTTGGCAGTCAAGAGAGCGTAGGAGAGCTCGATGGGTTCGATGAAATTGTTACACTCGCAAATTGCCACTCGGAGAAGCTGGAAAAAGCTCTCCTCTCCAACGGCAACGTGCCTCCCCCCCCCCCCGTGTGTGAATTATCACCGTTATCAGACTTCCTCCAAACGTCTTGAGAGTCACTGCCCGTCAGACGTTTCTGAGCATGCTCAGACCACTGCGGGCCGCGGAGCCGTTGCAGCAGAACGTGTCGGTGTTAACAACACAAGTGGAGGGTCATTAAGATGGCTGCCGCCACTCAGCGCTGATGATAAATCGTCGGAGCACAAGAGAAAATATATTGACCCGTTTTTATCTTTTCCCTTTTTTTGTCGTGGCTGTTATCGGAGCCGTTCATAAATCGCTCAGACGTTGTCGGGTCCCCGTGGAAGCCGAGTGCTCAGATTGTGTCTATTTGCATTTACAAACAAGCACTAACTCAGGAAGGGATGGACTTTATTGAAGTTGAGTTTTTTAAGTCCTGGCAGATGCTTTCTGAAGACGAGAATTTACTTGTTGTGTCAAAACGGCCAATATCAAATGAATGATTGATACGTAATGCGAGCAACAGGTCTTAACGGGCTTCCGGTGAAGCTAAAGGTCCTTTACCATTGTCTCGTTGTTCCAGTGAGCTATAGCACGCGCTCAGTGTTCATCGCAGAAGAACAGGGGCCCTGCATTAACATTCAGATATGAATTATCCACATTTATACCTGGAATTAAAAATGTGTCTTAGCTCCAGAGTGTGTCTGCAGCTCAACTGCAATTATGATTTTCAACCCCTGACGATAGTTAAAAGGCAGAATTCATTACGAGTATTATCTCACAGGATTCATAGCGCTGACTCGACTTTATTCTGGTGCGTCTTTTATACACGTATGTCACATCTGGTCCAGTTTTCGTCCACTTTTGGAATATTTCTGTATGACAAAGAGAAGACACATTTAGTCCGGAGCATTCAATGGAAGAACAGATGGATGCAAAATAAAAAAAAACGTATTTTGAATAGCAATATAATAATAGGTATTTTACAGAACTTGTTCCGGTGTAATGGTGGCCAGTGCATTGTTCCCTTTGGGGCTGCAGCCTGGAGGCAGTTAGCAGCTAAACTGCATCTTATAAAACACCTGCCATCAGTTGTTTGGTGAACTAAGGAGCACCTTCCGGTTGTGATTCATCATCACAAGGTGCATTCTATCTATCTATAGACTGCTTTATGCAAACACAACAACAACAACAACAACAACAACTCCAAAAATAATCCCTGTCCTAATTTGGAAGAGAAGAACACACATGAACTTCCTGTAAAAAAAAAAAAGCATCAGCTGCTGCCACCACCTTGGGGTTTGGATAGTCTTGATTCTGAACCCCGCTGAGACGAAGGAGTCTTTGTGGGGAGATGTTGGCGCCGCTAAAAGTGCTCAATGTAATTCAAGTCCGAGCACTTTGGCCAGTGACATGCAATGTTATTCCACAGGGGCTGACAGCAGAGAGGGTCTATCAGGATGTGTGCCCCCCCCCCACACACACACACACACACACATCCATCATCATCAGTTAACATCCATGAAGATCCTCAAACTATGACAAATGTCTCTGGAACTGTCGTCAAATCTACACACTAAAAGCTTCAGTTTCATGACCTGGTCATTTATTGTGCAATAGCAACTTCTGAAAGAGTCAAAGTCCGAATGAGATGACGTTACATTATGAAAGAAAACATGCATGAAGCGGGGCTGTCTGCGTCGTAGAGCGCTGGCTCGGCAGAGTCTACACACCCCGCAGTCTGCATTTAATGAAGATAACAATTCATGAGGAAATTTCATGAGGAAAAAATAAAAAATGCCTCGAGTGATACTTGAAGGCATTTCCTCACGAATGTCTTTGAAGAATTCCTCCGCAGGAAGATTGGAAAAAACTAAAGATTTCTCTCACAGTGTTTAGAATGATTGTCTTATCGGGTTATTTATTTGTTTTACATTGTACCATTTGCAACTACTGGGGGAAAAAAAAGCAAATATAAGAATGCCACACTTATTTGTAGACGCCCAATTAGGGGTGTGAGAATCCCATACTTTATATTTTAAATGCTTTATGGGAGGCTGATCTAAATGCATTTACAGGCCCATAAATAATCAGAAATCTGGTTAATGCACATATGAAGAAGGCAAACTGAGCAAACAAAATGTGCAGAAACGAGACGAGAGCTCCATGCATCCAGAGACCTGAAGCCTGAGGCGTGTACAGTAAACAAAACCTGGAACCTATGAACACAACCACAATGTGCAAACACGTGCGCCGCCCTGCAGCGGTGCACTCTGGGTAAGGACCGATCATTTTGATTGGCTGTGTGTTTGAAGACGACAATGAAATAATTTAATTAAAAAAGGGGCGAGCTAACGTGTTAAAACTGAGTTTCCGTGGACGCTTCATGTTGAGATGTACAGCAGTTAGATATCACGCTTCCCTCGTGCCGACAGGGAGGGATTGGGAAGGGAATGGAGGCAGACTGGAGATTCACTCAGTTCTTTGAGCCCATAACTCATAACTCCAACCCTGGATTCAACCGTATGCTCGGGTCATCGCCGCGTTGGAGCACAAAATGACGGCCTGATATAAAGATTTCTTAAAGGTTTATTTTTATTTTTTTGCTTCATCCGCCGCGTCCCGGAGGACATTGAAAGTTTGGATGCAAAGAGAGACAAAAAAAAAAGGAAGACTAACTGAAATACATTTAGACTAACTGGCTTTAATGTTGTAATATTTCTTCCTGCACTACAATAATCATGTTAATCATTTATGTTTATGAGATGAAATATGCAATGATTGCTTTGGCCCTTTTTTTTTTTAAAGAGTGGCAGAATTTGGCAGGAAATTGGATAATTCTGATTTGTTGTCTTTGCTTCGCAGATTTAAATATCGAAGGTTTTTAGCAAAAAAAATACTTTTGCTTTCACAACTTTTGAAGGGTCCCTCGGGGGTTTTTGTGGGGGGTGCTGCGGGAGTATGGGGTGCCGGACCCGTTGGCACGGGCCATCCGGTCTCTGTACGCCTGCAGTAGGAGCTGTGTTCGTCTCCTCGGTAGTAAGTCAGACACGTTCCCGGTGGGCGTTGGCCTCCGCCAGGGCTGCCCTTTATCACCGGTCCTGTTCGTGACCTTCACAGACATGATATCTAGGCGCAGCCAGGGGGCGGAGAGGATCCGGTTCGGGAGTCTCGGGATCGCCTCTCTGCTGTTTGCCTCCTCGGACCGTGACCTCCAGCATTATCTGGGGCGTTTTGCAGCCGAGTGCGAAGCGGCAGGGATGAGAGTTAGCACCTCCAAATCTGAGGCCATGGTGCTCTGCCGGAAACCGGCGGATTGCTCCCTCCAGGTGGGGGCAAACTGCCTCCCCCCAAGCGAAGGAGTTCAAGTATCTCGGGGTCTTGTTCATGAGTGAGGGTGAGGTGGAGCGGGAGATCGATAGGCGGATCGGTGCGGCTGCAGCAGTAAAACAGGCGCTGTACCGGTCCGTCTTAGTGAAGAGGGAGCTGAGCCGGAAGGCAAAGCTCTCCATTTACTGGTCGGTCTACGGTCCAACCCTCACCTATGGTCACGAACTCTGGGTCGTGACCGAAAGAACGAGATCTCGGATACAAGCGGCCGAAATGAGCTTTCTCCGTAGGGTGGCCGGGCTCAGCCTTAGAGATAGGGTAAGGAGCTCGGACATCAGGGGGGAGCTTGGAGTCGAGTCGCTGCTCCTTCGTGTCGAAAGGAGTCAGCTGAGGTGGTTCGGGCATCTAGTCAGGATGCCTCCTGGACGCCTCCCATTAGAGGTTTTCCGGGCACGTCCAACTGGTAGGAGGCCCCGGGGAAGACCGAGGACACGGTGGAGGGATTATATCTCCCGGCTGGCCTTGGAACGCCTCGGGATCCCCCAGAATGAGCTGGAAAGTGTTGCGGGTGAGAGGGAAGCCTGGGTCGGCCTGCTGAACCTGCTGCCACCGCGACCCGACCCCGGATAAGCGGGTGATAATGGATGGATGGATGGAACTTTTGAAGACACATTTAACAAAATGTAATGTAAAAAAAAAAAATTCTTCACAGTCTGCGAGCGTTTGAATGTTTAGCTCTGAGTTATGCCACATCTCGTCCACGGATAGGAATGCGTTGACGGAGACGCGCTGAAGGCCGAGCGGGGACAAAGCGGCTCATTTAAAGTGATAACAAATTACGCCTAATTGTCGCATCCGGCAGCTATTGAATTAGTCATCTATTAGACTCGTTCCTGTGCAATGTACGATTTCACATGATTTATGGCGACCATCGTTTAGCACTGATGAGATCATTTGGAAATGAGTGTGTGTGAGTGTGTGTGTGTGTGTGCGTGTGTGTGCAGTGGTCCTTCTTCACACATACGTTGCTAGAAAGCACAACTCTGCAGGGTCGACTGTCATGATGACTAATTGATGTCGGGATTGATCTGTTTGTTCTTATGTTGCAGACGTCCGTGGAGACGGTCGGTGTACCAAAATTCAGGAGACGCCGCGGTCAATAATTGCATTTCCAAAAATCAAAAATTCATCACAGCGAGGTCGACGAGGCCCGTTCCATTTCAAAGGCTACTCCAAACGTGGTTAAGAAAGCCAACGCTGCTGATGTATAGAGGAGGTCCTTTTTAGTTTGGATATAGCACACGCACATATCATATTTATCAGGTATTTGTGTGGCCACAAGCACAAACATTCAGTCCTCTAAGGGAAGACACCGGTGTCTATTGTTCATATCACATCCTCTGTGGAGAAGGCAGTTATGGAATTTTCTGTGTATACTTATGGAGGAATCATTGACTTAATATTTATGATAAACACCCATACATTCCCTGTTTCATCTCAGGGCTTTGTTTTTCGAGCATCCCCCCCGACGATGTGACATAATGCACACTTACAATAGATCGCATACAGTTCTCCCTACAGTGATGATTTGATACACTTGAAAAATACGATGATAAATTTAGCATCTGATGAAAAGAAATCTAAACGGTGTTTCTTTTTGATTCTAGATGTTTCCAGGTGTTGTTTTTTTTGTCAGATGTAAATAATCAGAACATTTAATAGGTTACATACACTCAAAACCAGTAACAACTAAATATCATATCTTCATCCCTTTTGGCTCCTATGAAAATGTTCAGACTTTTGATTTAGTCTATTATTATTGTAATAATATGTGGCTAATTCTGTGAGAATATATATATATATATATATGCAGTTACTCAGTTAACTTCAATAGTTTGACTTCCTGTAATTATTAAAAACTGCGATCATACATGTATTATATTTCTCATTATGATTCTAGTTGTGGAGTTTGCTGTCCCAGTAGTACAAGTCTATTAGTCGATGGCCGACCGCGGAGGACAAACAGGCGGCTGCCGTTTTGAATGGCAAACATGATTCTCTGCGCACTTTGCAGCGACTACATTGTCTTCCCTGCTTTCGAATGGCTGGAGTGTCGATGCTGAGGTGAAATGATAGATACTATCCTTTACTTGATCAATAATTCTGCTTTGCTCTGATGTTGACCAGGCTGCCACATGGCGGACTAATTAGATGATAAAAAGTGATGGATGTGTATTAAATGCAGCCTGGCCCTTAAGAGAACTCCTCTGGGCTTTGTCCCATTTTCAGCTGACCTTCTGAGTCCCAACTTTATTGGAGGTGGATGCACTTATATCAATTTGTTGATGCTTGTGATGCAGCAATTGGCCTGGCTTCCATTGATTCCCTGCAGAAACTATATATACATACATACATGCATATATGTGTATATATATATATATATATATATATGCATATACGTGTGTGTATATATGTATATGTATATACATATATATATATATACACATATATATATATGTATATACATATATATATATATATATATATGTATATGTATATACATATATATATATATACACATATATATATATATATACACATATATATATATATACATATATATATACATATATATATATATATACATATACATATATATATACATATATATATATATACATATGTATATATACATATATATACATATACATATATATGTGTGTATGTATATATATATATATATATATATATATATATATATAGAGAGAGAGAGAGAGAAAATTAATTTTGAACAAAAGGACAATGAGCCAGTTCTTACATTTATTACATCCCACCAATATAAATAAAACAAAGCATTAATACCTATTGATCCTCACTTCAAAACACAAGATAATGAGATTTCAGACATTTTCTCCCGGATAAGTCACAGTGGCTTTGCTGCGAGAAAAAGGGGCAAATTATCCTTACTGGAGATTGTTGTGCCAGAAAATCCAATAACCTCTCTATGTTCAATAGCCGCCTATGAGGACGTGAGGGCCAGCCGACCAATACTGGAGGGAAAATGAAGAAGGTGTAAATCGAGGCGGCTCGGCGTTCTCATGGATCGTGTATTCCCGACCCGATCAGTTAGAGGCCACTTGAATGCTTCACACAGTAACTGCAGAATATTTTAATACGTCCTATGTTACAATCAAGCTATGTTACATTTTGAATGTTTTAAGGACATTTAGTGTTGTTAAAAAAAAATGATATCTCAAAGTAAAAAAGAAGTGAATATCTATCAGGGGGAGAAAAAAAGGCAGTATAAAAAAAGACCAGTACTCTTTTGGAGCAAAAACTAATTTCAAGAATCTCCCAATCTCCTTCTCATCTGCTGCCCACCCTTTCTCAGCTGCTCGGTGACAACAACTAAAAGACCTTGATCTGAGGCCAAAAGGAGTGGACCCAAAACAAGTTTTTTTCTTAAAATATACGTTTTGCATTGTCAAACTCTAAAATGTAACACAATGTGCCCGTGGTTATTGCCTCCCAAAAAATGAATAAACCAACTATTTTGACGTGACCTGAAATGTTCCCGATAAGACAAACAATTCGAAGATGTGGATGTCACTGTTTCTCTTTGTAACGTCTAATCAAACAGTTTGCAGAGGATTTGGTGTTATTCTCCTTTTTCCCCTCATATTGTTGACTCATGCATTTTGATCCCATTTTTCTCTTTTAACTCATCCCCCCGTTGTGCCAGTGCAGTATCTTTAGAGTGTTGATGTTACACTGATGCAACACTGCTGTGCTTTTTTTCCTTCTTCTTTTCTTTAAACCTGTCAAAGCACAGCCAAATAATGGGGTACAATTAGAGCCGTGGTGAAATTGTTCCGTTGGAAGCATCATCACAGGGGAAAAAAAGACTTGAACTAGTTTATTTTTCTTCTAAATCACCTATCAATGGAAAATGTCTTTTGAATTGATGACATCCAATCTTCCCTTTCCATAACGTGTGCTTTGGAAGTCAGTCCCCAGTCATTGGCGCTTGGATGGTAGCGAGCTGCCCGCGGACCTTTAAGCCATCTCTCCGAGTCGTTGTCCCCGAGCTAGCAAGACGGCCCCCGGTGCCTCCCAGGTGTGGCTCCCTCCCGCATAATTAAGGTGGGATCTGGCGGGGCTTCTGGGCCCGGGGTCATTCATCAACTGGATCACCCGCAAGATTAATGTGCGCTCGCTGCGGCGCTCCAATGGATTGCTGCCACTTGCTGAGATCATTAGCGTTGGCCTCCGTATGACTGCGGAGGGCTCCGCTCAGTGGACGGGGAGATTTGCAGCTTTGCATACTAAATGAATAGTCCATCATTACCTAATTAAGGGATTATTGGAGACACTTGTGTCCAGTCCCGCGGACAGTAAACCATAACTGAAGGGCAAATGAGATAGATTAGCTCCACCTGCTTAGTAGCAAAGTGCAAAGTAATGAAACTGCTGACAAAAGTAAGCTCAAAGGAGAGCGGAGGGGAAGTGCGCCATTACACAACATGTAAATCCCAAAAGGGACTTGGATACACTGTTTAATAGAGAGATTGCAATATTTCACCATCCAAGCACGTTTTTTGCGAACATTGATCCGGCTGATAGTCGTGAGCCGCCACTTCAAGAAGAGAGACGCGGTTTGAAAATGAGCGTCTTGCCTTCCATCGCATAGCATTACTCTTTGTGGAGTGTTAGTACTTTACTAATCTGACAGCTGCTTCATTAAGCGACGGACTGTTTGGTCAGCGACAGTCAGTAACTGTGTCTGTGGGCTGAGCAGATACAGCGTACAGTGGGCTTTAGGAGCTTTAACAGTAGCTGACAACGACGCTGTGTGAGACAGTAAAGACTAAACAATGAGCCGAAACTCACGATGAAGCTCCTTAAAGCCGAGGGTAGCTGCAGATTTTGGCAAGAACTGAAGTCCCGGTCTCACGACGCTTTGTTACGCCCCTCAGCATCTGATGGCGTCCCTCAGCGTCTACATGTGGCGCGTTGAGCTTTAAAAAGTAACCACAAAGAACGGCCTCGTGTGTCATCATTAGGCGCCCAGAGAAACTCCTCAGAGGCCGTGATGACAAAGTGTAATGGCTGAAAAAGAACCTGCACATGGGCAGCAAGGAAGACGAGGTGGATTCTCAACCAGGAGATCGGTGTTCGAGACCAGTGTCATTTGGGTTATTCTGAAGATCTATGATGCTTTTCCTAAAAAAATGTTTGTGTCTCACAACAATTACCTGATGTTCACTGCAACCATAGTTGATCGTTTGCGGTCCTTATACACCATAGTTTTCTTTCTTTTTTCTTTGGTTTATTTGACATAGGACAGTGCACATTAATTAAAAACATTTCTGTAAATATGCCAGAGTTAAGCCAAGAGGCTATTTTTCATCTGTAGTCCCGAGAGGCAGATGTCACAAAACAAACCTAAAAACCTAAGATTACATATACAAGGTTTATACAATATGTATGCTTTACAATGGGTGCACAAACAATTAAAAAAATGATTAAACAAAACTGACTTCCACTTTTTCACTTCGTCACGTGGCTATTTGACACATTGTTATGATGAAAGTATGTATAAGAGCCACATACATAACTAACACCATTGTGTATTTCTAGCCAACACGTGTCTCATTAGCTGTGGTTGGAACCGCCTTTCAGTTGCAGAGAGAAATATGACATTTGTTTACCTGCCATTTGTACCCCTTGTATACTGTAACTGTGGTGTCATGCTGGGCAACAGCAGTGATTTTGCTCGCTTAAAAAGAGATAATGAGAGCGCGGAGACTAAACCAAGTGCAGCCTGGGAAACCAACACATAAAAGCCGCTGCAACCTAGCGTAGCTGGGTTTATACGGCCTGGAGGTTATAATTACATTATGTTAACTTTATTGATTTTAATTCAAAGAGACTTCAGCCTCCATAGGAGGTAGATGTAGCAAACAAATATCAAATATATTCTGCCAACAAGACACTTGCATAGAAAATCCAACACCAATTTGAAAATGTCCAAATGACCAGACGGGAGGCGCCTTCGCTCGGTGTGTAAACCATTGTACAGTTTCACACTGAGAGGAGAGGGGGGGCTGAGCACGGCTTTCCTGGCTGTAAGCCCTCCCTGTATATGAGGCTTGTTTTTCATTGACTGTGTCAGGAATCAAGAGGGCTAATCCCTCAGAGACTTCAGATGAAAAGTTTCAAAAGAAATAATGAAAGGCGTACAGCCGGAGGGTGCATATCGGGGTGAACGTTACAGCGAGCTGGAGAGAACGGCAGCAGCGCACGACAAGCAGCGAAAGGGAAGAACATAACAGCTTCCCTTGCTGCCACCCCCACCAGTCTAACTATAAATCACATATTATGTCTCCAAGACATAAACAAATACGCAGGAGAGCACATCAGAAACTTGGCAC
The DNA here is from genome assembly GCF_009769545.1 of Cyclopterus lumpus. Lineage (NCBI taxonomy): Eukaryota > Metazoa > Chordata > Actinopteri > Perciformes > Cyclopteridae > Cyclopterus > Cyclopterus lumpus. The sequence goes on from NC_046973.1 coordinate 5,159,537, forward strand.
GGCATGAGTGCTTATAAAACGTAACATTTTCACAGCCTGTTTTTTAAAAATATCTGAATGATCCGTAAAATGACTAGAGACTTTATAAAAGGGAACAAGAGACCACAGTTTTTCTTTTTTCCTTTTTAATTGGCTTTAAATCAAAATTTCTTCCCCCAGTATAAAGAAATCGTCCAAGATGAAGCATTTGCATATTTTGTGACTAAGATATGTGTAATCACAGGGATGTGCTCCAAAGTATATGATACAAAACCATTGAATCTGATATGGCAGCAATGTTTGCAAAAGGTCCTCTCTGTGTGGTTGTGTGTGTGTGTGTAGGTGTGAGTGTATTCATTTTTATTTGCCTGTGTGGTTGTGTGTGTATATGTGTAGGTGCGTGTGTGCATTCATTTTTCTTTGCCTGTGTGGGTGCATGGATGAGTGCCATGTGGAATCGGTCCACGTTGTTAGGTAGGTAGATATGAAATGTTGGCTTCGCACTCTGGGAAGAAAAATAAATACAAATGTACCCTGATAGATTTTAAGAATCTGGAAAATTAGGCAAATTGTGGTGGACAGATGACTTAGTGTAAAGAGGTCAGGGTGGACCGGTGGGTTTAAAACATTGGACTTTAACCAGGACCTTAACCCAGGGAACCGCTGTTAATGTCTAAAAACCAGGACCTTAACCCAGGGAACCGCTGTTGGTGTCTAAAAACCAGGACCTTAACCCAGGGAACCGCTGTTAATGTCTAAAAACCAGGACCTTAACCCAGGGAACCGCTGTTAATGTCTAAAAACCAGGACCTTAACCAAGGGAACCGCTGTTAATGTCTAAAAACCAGGACCTTAACCCAGGGAACTGCTGTTGGTGTCTAAAAACCAGGACCTTAACCAAGGGAACCGCTGTGGTGTCTAAAAACCAGGACCTTAACCCAGAGAACCGCTGTTGGTGTCTAAAAACCAGGACCTTAACCCAGGGAACCGCTGTTAATGTCTAAAAACCAGGACCTTAACCCAGGGAACCGCTGTTGGTGTCTAAAAACCAGGACCTTAACCCAGGGAACCGCTGTTAATGTCTAAAAACCAGGACCTTAACCCAGGGAACAGCTGATAATGTCTAAAAACCAGGACCTTAACCAAGGGAACTGCTGTTGGTGTCTAAAAACCAGGACCTTAACCCAGGGAACCACTGTTAATGTCTAAAAACCAGGACCTTAACCAAGGGAACTGCTGTTGGTGTCTAAAAACCAGGACCTTAACCCAGTGAACCACTGTTGGTGTCTAAAAACCAGGACCGTAACCCAGGGAACCGCTGTTGGTGTCTAAAAACCAGGACCTTAACCCAGGGAACCGCTGTTGGTGTCTAAAAACCAGAACATTAACCAAGGAAACTGCTGTTGGTGTCTAAAAACCTGGACCTTAACCCAGGGAACTGCTGTTGGTGTCTAAAAACCAGGACCTTAACCCAGGGAACCGCTGTTAATGTCTAAAAACCAGGACCTTAACCAAGGGAACTGCTGTTGGTGTCTAAAAACCAGGACCTTAACCCAGGGAACCACTGTTAATGTCTAAAAACCAGGACCTTAACCCAGTGAACCACTGTTGGTGTCTAAAAACCAGGACCGTAACCCAGGGAACCACTGTTAATGTCTAAAAACCAGGACCTTAACCCAGGGAACCACTGTTAATGTCTAAAAACCAGGACCTTAACCCAGGGAACCACTGTTAATGTCTAAAAACCAGGACCTTAACCCAGGGAACAGCTGATAATGTCCCATGTAAAAAACAGAAATAAATGTTGACTTGATTCGTACTCAAAGTTATTTTAACCTCAAAACATTGACTTAATTGTTACGTAACCTACTTAAGTCATGTCATAGTTATTTTAACACACCACACTATTTTCCAGCTGGCCATTCGTAGGAGAACGCACAACAAAATAATCAAAAACACTTTTTGTAAATCACAAGAAACCGTTGAGTTCATGTTGCATCATCCCTCCATCTGTAGAATGGCAACATGCCACAGAGTCGTTTAGGTGGGATTCTTTACTTAACTGACCTTCATTTTTGTTTACATTGCAGCAATTGGGAATGGCGCATGTTTCCCTCATTCCCTTTGCGTTGAAAGACAAAACGGCCCACTAAGAGATGAGCCAGTGTCAGGCGGTACCGATTTGGCCCGGCCATTACCTCCAGTAGGCTTTATGATGCGTTCCACAAACAAATTATTCTTGTGCCTTCAGCTCTCTCAGTAGATGAGACATGTAGACTCTGACTCGTTGGGGGCTCGAGCTGCATAAAGTGTGCACTATACCTCTGAAATTACCAAATTAGAATGCCATACTGTTCACGAACCATGTGCAGTGAATGGAGAACACCTCTAATAGTGCTGGCAGAGAAACGCATCTGCATTCTGCTAGTCGTGCATATGTAAATCACTTTTCTCCCCTCCACATAGTGATAATTTGTGGGTAGGCGCCGGGCAACTTGGCCAATATTACCCTTCCAATTATTAATGTGCAAATACGATTTTTTAAAAGATGCTGTTAAGTCAATTTTTCTGTATGCAGCCAGATCAGTTTGTCTGTTCGTAATGGTCGGCATCAATGCGGCCAGCCACAGGAATAGTTTCATAGAGGCTTAAAGCATGAATTGACCTTATACATTAATTCAGCTTGATTTAAATTACAATCATTACACAATTAAAAAAGGGGGTCAAACCTAAGCATACTGTTATTTCTATCCCACAACCAGTTTGGACTTCACTTTAGTTTGTTTGGACTTTGTATTCTGCTCACTCCAGATAATAGACCCTCAAGTCCAGTTTTCAGCGCACAGCCAGCTAAAGTTCAATGATAATATGAACAGCTGCAGTGGGACTGGTCCAATCGGCTCCTTACAAACAACTGCTTCTTGAGTGAGCATGTTTAATCTGCATATGTAAAACATATATGACAATAATGGGTTTTATTTTCCATCTTATTTTCCCTGTTTTTTCATGGAAAGCCCTTTCTGCTGCATTACTCGTAAAGGGGGCGCTATACGGGTAATCTATTAATATTATCATTATTTCCAGTAAAGGTTTGATATAAATATATCTATCTATATATATATATAAATATATAATATATATATATATATATATATATATCTGGTGCAACTGTGACAGAGAGATTGCACTTCTCCCGTCTGAATGTTGGCATCACGGTGACAGAGGCCCAGATCAGCTGTGAGGAGCCGTGCACATGTTCATGCACATAACAAATAGTGGAGGCAGCTGTCTCTGATTCTCCACCTGATTTACCAATAACCGACACGCAGAGTCGGTTCCCACTATTGCTGTGCTCTGCTGGGCTGGGATTTAGTTTCACACATTGCATCAGATGTCAGAAAAACAAGAGGGTCAGTGTTTACTGCAGGCATCAGAAAGAATTCAGATTCAAGTCTTCCCTCGGGTGCCTCCAATACCCAACCCAAATCTCTTCTTCCTCAGCACCCCCTCCCTCTTTTCACAGCCTTTCCACCATGTGACAAGTGTTGCTGGGCATGAAATACACAACACATTCCTTCTCTGGGTCGACTCCCCGCCCATCTGACCCACCTCAAACGTCTTAATTGGGGTTGAAAGTGCAGATCTCTGTGCTGTGATTTATTTCAACATACTGGTTAAGACTGATGGGCGAGGATGCTTTAACTGTGGCAACCTTGAGATTGTGTAATAGAAAAGCCGTCCCCAAAGAATCCGCCCAGCCAATGGTTAAACTGTTCTTAAACCCTGTTCTAATTAATTAGCTTTTCAGTGCGTCTGACATGTTCTCCTTTTCCCCGACGTACCTCTTTAAGCTTTTAACCATGTGTGTTTTAAACCGTACGTCTTCATTACGCTGGCATTTGAAGTGACCTTTTTTTTTTTTTTTTTACAGAGTGTAGTGACTTTAAAATAGACATTTATTGAATGCCTCAATTTTTGTTGAGTGAAAATGTGCACATGTATGTGTTTCCATATAAGTCGTGTATTCTTTACTGTGAGAGAGGCCGCCATGTTTCTTCCCATGAACAAGCGTGTGGTAATATAAAAGATTTATCAAGGGCAGCACATGCCGAGCAAAGGGAACATTGGTCCAGATATAGGCATCAGGACTTATACGGTACCTCTCCATTCAGAGATGAGCGGGGGGTTAATGTTCACATGGACACGAAATATGGTCCCGCTCATTGGAGTTTGATAACAGACAGAAGTTAAGTTTATCCACTATGTCGAGAGATAACGATTGCGGTTTGGGTTTTTTTCCATTTCTTCTGGGATGCACCAAGTTCTTATCTCTAAAATGTGACATGGTGGAGAAACTGGAAGCCTAAAGTTGTCGGTACGGCGCTCTCAAGATAGAGCGGTTGAGGTTATATTGGTTATTATTAATATATTAGTATCTGTGTATTCTGTAGCATGAAAAATATCCCAAATATACGAGATTATATATATATATATATATATATATATATATATTAATTAATATCACAGGATACACAGATACTCTAGTAATAACCAATAGAACCTTTTTATATAAATAAATGTATTTCTTCTGTAGCTCAGAGCTGAACATGGTTCCGCCAGCTGTCGCCTGACTTCCATTGCTCCCACAGTAGTGTTATTATGGTATGGATGGCCAACAGCATTCACTGTTGTGCATTTGGAGGCTCACGTTACCGAAGTGAGCGCATCACAGTGCTAGATTCACAGTGCTAGATGCCACCTAATCCTACACACTCACTTTATTTATGAACAATAAATAGTTCCACATACTTTTATGTATCTGCAATTAATTAATTAATGCATTATCAGATTTTATATTGGTCCCAATAATGAAAACTTATTTCATATACTGTAAGATAACGACAGAGTGGACAATTATTTATTTCAGTCAAATTAAACCAAACATTCCTGTTTAAAAAAAAACAAAAAAACCTTGAACTAGTGGCAGGATGTGATCCAATTTGATCTCTCGGTTAATACTATTGTCAAAAGAAAAAAGTAATATTCTAACCACAGCTCCACGTTCTCACCTTGCCTGCGTGAGTGAAGTATACTGAAGTGCTTCTGAATGGCCCACAAATTAAAAGTTACTGAAAGAAACCAAATAAAAACATTAGTCTGAAGGTCACAGGGAACTTGCATAAGTTCCAGTGGCGCCTTTTATCAATTCACGCCACGTTTCTTAATGAAAAGCAACTCGAGCCGTACCATCAATTCCTAAGATTCTCAACTGTCCAATTAGTCTTATCTGTGCTCTGCAAGAACACAAATGTGCCATTTTATAGAAAAATGTGATAGGAATGTGGGAATGTAATTGTCCAAAGAATCAAGAACAGAATATATCACCAATTTATTACCTAATTATATACTCATTACAAAGCTCTGCTTGTGCCGGTGCCTGTTTTATGGGGTGCCACGGGCAATTGTTCCCAAAATGACAAATGAAGATTTCAATTAAAAGCCGGCTTTCAAGTGGGAAAATTAGACTGGTCTGTCTTATAGACAGTGTTACACAGCCAGTAGGTGTGTTATTCAAACATTAATGGCGCATTAAAGTGCAAGAGAAAGTCATATGGGTGAAACGCAGAGATAAATCAACCTCTTAATCAGCAGTTTAGAGAGGATCATTTAATTAAAGGACGGGGCATTTTTTTTCGGACTGATTTCCTTTTTGAGTTCAACGCACAAGACTGTCACCGTATATACGCTAAGCGCCATCAGGGCTATATCGAGGTCCGTCTGAACCAGAACAAATATTCATTCTGCCGTCACGTCAAAAAAGGTAAATGTGTTCACGAGAGTGATGGCCGCTCTAACTGTAATAAAAAAACAGACGCCGTCTAAAAAAACGCTCGGCGGACAAATGTTTGCTCGGTATTGCAGCGGGTTGAGTTTCAGACATCAAACGGTGTCATTACGTCTGCCGGCATCGAGGACACCTCTCCCATGAAACAACTCTACGCTCCTCCGCAGGCCAGTTGTTATTTCTCGTCAGGTGCCTGTTGCGATTGGGAGAGCATGAATCATAGAGCGGGGGGGAACGCTGTCAGCCGAGGTGACACTCCTCATAAACACTGCTGACCGCTGGCCATGGCGTTGTACTTCTTCATCAGCTCTCCCCATCACGGACGAGCGCTGTGAGCGCTTCCACGCCCTCTCCGGAGGGCGAGAACCAAACTCTCTGGCCGACGGAGAACCGCTCTATACTCTGGAGTGCAAAGCTTTGAATCGCAGTGATGTTTCTTTGGCAAAAATTTAGGCCCAAGTGCCCACGGCGTTGATAAAGAAAAAAAAAAACAATATTTTGTTGCGAGGAGTTTACATCACACTGTAATGCGGCACGGGCTTTTATCAACATAAGCAAGCTGGGCCAATATGATTGAATATTTCACTCAGGGCTATAATATTAATGAATATGGAGGAAAACACACAGACCATATGCAGTACAGTTAATGCATTGTGATGATAATTTGATTTCATGGTTTTCAGATATGTTCTGCTGCACTTCATGATGCAGAGAAGGTTTACTCACATATTTTTGGGTTGTTTATATATAAAGTGTCGATAATATTTTTTATTTTATACTAGTGCACTTTATCGAGACCACCCCCACCCACCACCAAATTGTATTTATTTGTAGCATTACGGGCGTATTTAAAAAGCACAGCACTTCCTAATACTAGAGGAATATCTCAACTTCCAATAAGCTGGTTTATATTGAATATAATATCATTTTTGCCACTACTTCACTTGCAATGGACACATACAAATTGAGAAAGATTGGCACAACATTTGGAACAGACAGTCATGGTTTTAAGATGATGTATCCCGATGACTCTGGTGGTGATCCTTTGACTATTGCTCGAGGTTGACATTTTGGATTCCCGGTGACAAAAAAACTATTAAAACCATATCAATTTGGTTCTGACAGTCATGTCCTCATCAGAATGAATTGCAGTAACTTTATGGATCCCAAACGCGCCATCAAGCCCCATTCATTACACCGACATGATAGTGCCGATTAGCACATTTCAGCATGCTAGCACGCAAAACTAAGAAAGGTGAACATGGTAAATATTCAGCGCATCCTCACGCCAACACGTCACACACACTTTAGAGCTCTAAACTCAGACGCTCGGCATATAAATGAACTTCCACTTTCACAGGAACTGAGAGGTCGAGCCCAAACAAAACGCTACGTTGGATTTAGGAACACGGCTGACTTTAGCAAGCGCCAAATATGAGTCCAAAGTCACAGCACATGAACAGCGGTGTCCAGGGGCCAAAGTCCTGTGTTTGTTTGTTCCATGCTCTTCCCGTGGTGGTTGCGTGGGCGTCACCGCGCTGCACCGACATTAAACCTGCTAAGTGTCAGCGTGTTAGCATGCTGGCATTAGCATTTAGCTCAAATCACTGCTGTGCCTTAGCACAGACCCCATGACTGCAGACTCTGTGTGTTCCATAACAGCACATTGGATAATAGATTAATATTGTCATGTATTAACAAAGAGGTTTCAGTGTTATATTAAATATCTATATTTCAAGACTGGAGCAGAAGTCCTCGCACAAACCGTATGGAGGAAACTGAGTGCAACATGTGAGCAATTACTTTTCTTATTTTTAGAACATTTGTGTTTTCGGATTGAAAGCCTTATTCTTCAACACCACGGGCTTTGACATTCATTATTTTCATGTCACAAACGTGTAAACTTTCAGTAACTTTACATAAAATAACTGAGATGTGCACCGTGTTGGCAGTAGCCACTTTTCTCCTCAGGGTATCGGGGTAACAAATGTTCACGATTGATTATTCATGTGATCAGTTTGATCCCCATCATCATAGAAATAATTACCCCCTCGCTTACTCCCCCCCAGTCAAAATGTAAATAGTTGTATGAATCAATTAACTCTGTGGAGGACAGTACACCTCGACTATAATGCCTCTAATGCTGACTATGATATGTGCTGCGTTCTTAAGACCATGTGTTGTTCAGTGGAGGAGGGAAAATCATCTCATAGCTGGATTAGACTCCAGCTGGCAGAGGTAAATGGACCTATATTTGTAAAGCACTTTTCTAGTCTTCTGACCACTCCAAGCGCTTTAACATCATTCACACACTGATGGGAGGAGCTACGGTTCCACCTGCACATCAGCAGTAACTATCATTCACATACAGTAGGTACAGCTACGGGAGCAATTTTCGGGGTTAAGTGTCTTGCACAAGGACACTTTGGCTAGCTGAGCCGGGGATCGAACCGCCGATCCTCTGATTGAAGGACGACTCTGCTCAGTCACAGTCGCCCCAGAGGTCTGCTTCTTGGGTTACCCAACCCGGTTTCCGTACGACATGTATTCACTTCATCCGTCCCACCTGAAGGCCCCCGGGACGTGGTAGAGGGGCGAGGATGAAATGGACTGTAGAATGAATACGTAAAGCCACATCATGAGGCGTGAGCATCATACGGTAGCCCGCCTCTATATGCCCGATACTGTTGTTCCTTTGAAATATTAGGTCCTATTTCCATTCCAGACAGCTTCATTATATTATGTTAATCAACTCTCTGCTATTTATTTATGACACATGTCTGTTCTCGCAAGCTTGACGTCCGTGTTGCTCAGACTTAATGGAAAAACATTACGCGGAGGCAGTGATAGAGCACTAAAACAAACGGGTGCATTTATAAAAACAGTCCCAACAAGGTCTGCAGCATACTGGTCATCAAGAAATGATTTCTGGCGTTTGGATCTATAAACAACGGAGGAAATTATGTGTCAGATCGGGTGATCTTAATTTTTTAAACAGCAAAGCGTAACGATATTGATTAGTTTCCATGCACTTAATTAAAGCTAAAGGGGAATGTTAACTGACTGGCACAGTGTGTAATAGCAGTATATCTTGAACGTGCGTCTTTAAGGTCTGGTTAGTAGGAAAGAGCTATGTGCTAATAATCATTGGCTGTAAATAGTCCCGTAGCTGAATATTATTCACCTGTGTATGTTAAATATTCCAATGTTATCGTAACCTTTTTATGGGTTTAATGCAGCTACAAATATTGTGTTATCATAGTCAGTCACACATGTATTTGATACAAATTGCACAAAGAAGAATGTATGGACATATACATTTTTATCTCAGCGGATGCATTTTCAAGATGAAGTAAAATACACAAAATAAAATATTAAAAAAAATATTCTCTGGTAGAACTAGAGAACTACTACTTACCCAAGACACAATACAATAATATACAAGACTAACGTGAGGAGTGCAATTATAATTTAGGGCGGAATTGTATGTATAGAGCCAATAATTCATCTTTTGGAGGAGAGCACATTAATGTGATTTCCAGTTTATTCAGCTAAAGCCATTTAGATATTTAATAAATATTTGATGAATACTGTTCAGAGCTACTAGTTATACAAACAAATACCTAGAATAAAAACACAACATTCCAAATTGAATTGAATCTTTCATATTTCACACAGATAAATGACCATGAAAAGAAAAAGCCACATATGAGGGTTCCACACCCTGAACAAGGATGTCATGATTTCCCCGTATTATCGCTCACTGCTAAACATTCAAAACACCCTGACCTCTCCTATTCATGGCCCGACCTTTACAAATGAGAAAGCGTGGCATTTTAAAAACAGTTGTGAGCGCAGGTATTGTACGAGGCTTTTCATAACGTGAAAACCCTGAACTCTCTGACTGACCTCATGTTTGTTCAGTAACCAACCGTCTGTCGGTCTGTCACGCCGTCGGCAGAGCTCGTAATGCATCGTCTTTGTTAAAGAGCGTTGTTGGTGTCGTGTAGGTTGGCGTTTTTGTCCGTTTCGCACATCGTGATTCGTTGAAACTCCAGAAGAAAAATGACCCCTCGCCACTTATGTCACCGCGTAATATTCACATTCTGCACGATGGCGCTCGTGACGAACAGTTCCAAAAAATATATATATTGCTCGGAGAATGAATCACAAGTTCAAAAAAAGGCCTTCATACTGAAACACGGTGTGCTCGAATGGCTTATCCTTCATTAAAATGACTCAACCAACTGCCACCTACACATCCGATCGAGAGCAAACATAAGCCTGTGTCACTAATGGGGGAAAAATATCCCCTGATGTTGTAATCTAGGTCAACAGAAAACGACTTTCTGGTGGTTGTTATGAATTAAGTTATCCTTCTGGTTTTAACGCACATAAAAACACCACAAAGTCTATTTCAGTCAAGATTAATACAAGAGTCCCCTGAGCAGTCAAGAGGATTGGGGATTTTCTATGCTTTAAATGGTCTCCTATAGTAACGTAAAGATTGCTGAGTTACACAGTCGGCATTCTATAAATAAATACTTCAGGGTACAAAAGGAATAAACGCCATGTCTTTGAAGCAGTCCCGTTCCACATGTGCATTCATTCGCAGGCGGCCGCGTCGCCGTGGCCGCAGCGTGGAGCTGTGAAGATGCTCGGCGTCTGGATGCTGCAGTTGAGCTGCTGACATGCACCTTCATCACATGGCTTAAGGAGACTGAGGCCGAGGAGACGACAGGGCTGCTGATGAACGGGGCCGCGGGCCTCGCCTCTCGTCTTCCCTTTCTTGACAGAGCGGCTGTAATCTGTTACAGAGCCTCCGCTGCCTCTATTAACTTCTGACACGTGCACACCTGCACACTCACCGCCGCTGACCTTCCACTCCTCCGCCTTCGTTATTTTTTCCCCGAGGAGATGGAGCGAAGCTAAATATTTGAATGTGTTTACCGTAAATTTGATGAACTGAATTCGGCAACAATATTGTTGTATATGGATGTTGGTGGAGCACACGTTCTCATTGTTAAGTGGGTCCGTTTGCGAGGTTACAAGGAGAGAAATAAACAATCACATCCATTACAATCACCTATTCCTCATTCTATAATTCTAATGTAATACATTATACATATATATATATATATATATATATATATATATATATATATATATATATATATATATATATATATATATATATTCATGAATACAAACCAAATGAACTACAGGGATTCAAAGTGCTCCGTCTTTGTAGACTCTTAATCTTTCCTCTCTTGTTAGTAAGCCGGCCGTGTAGCTACCTTACAAAAAGTGGAGAAGAGGATTAAAATCTGATAGCAGTCGACACTCAGTGGCCTTTAAGTACCTTATCTACCGCCTTAATGGGATTGAGAGCATATCCATTACTCATATAGAATAGCGAAAGGGTCAAGGAGACAACCATCTGAAAGATCTGTGTAATGAATCCAAAGAAACCACAGCAGTACACGAGCTGCAGCTCGTGTACTCACACAAACTAAGAAAAGAGATCACATTACTCCTGTATTAGCTGCTCTGCACTGGCTCCCTGTAAAATCAAGAATCACATTTAAAATTCTTCTCCTCACCTACAAAGCCTTGATTGGTGATGCACCATCATATCTTAAGGAGCTTGTAGTACCATATTGCCCCACTAGAGAGCTGCGCTCACTAAATGCGGGGCTACTTGTGGTTCCTAGAGTCCTAAAAAGTAGGATGGGAGCAAGAGCCTTCAGTTATCAAGCTCCTCTTTTATGGAACCAGCTTCCACTTTCAGTCCGGGAGGCAGACACAGTCACCTCATTCAAGAATAGACTTAAGACTTTCCTGTTTGATAGTGCTTATAGTTAGGGCTGAATCAGGTTTGCCCTGCTCCATGCTCCTAGACATGCTGATATAGGCTTATAGGCTGCTGGGGGATGTTTTAGGATACACTGAGCACCTATCTCCTCTTCTCTCTCTCCTAATTTACATATATCCATTGCACCTTATTAACTCTGCTTCCTCCCCGGAGTCGTTGTGACTTCACGTCTCATAGGGTCCATTGGACCTGGAGGTGTCTGATGCCTGGTGAGCCGGCCTCCCGCGTTGGCCCTGCTGATGCGCCTCCTCTCTACCTCCTTCTGTTTCATGGATTGGAGTTCCATTCATACATTGTCATATTCATGTAATGTGTTTATGTAACTTTGTAAATGCTGTTCATTCTGTACACATAACATCTATTGCATCTGTCCATCCGGGGAGAGGGATCCTCCTCTGTTGCTCTCCTGAAGGTTTCTTCCCTTTTTACCCTGTGAAAGGTTATTTTTGGGGAGTTTTTCCTGATCCGATGTGAGGTCCTGGGACAGGGATGTCGTATGTGTACAGATTGTAAAGCCCTCTGAGGCAAATTTGTAATTTGTGATATTGGGCTATACAAAATAAACTGAATTGAATTGAATTATGTTTGCTGTGGTGTACTTTCACTCAGAAATTTGCCCTTTACTGCGAAACCCAAAGTGACGCTGATCTACTATGAAGCGTGTTAAGGTTATACTGCGACTGTCTCTATTCTTTTGTCCACTTGAGAACTAATGGGACATTTCTAAGTGGAACAGACTTTGTTTAAGAGTGAGCTGTGCTGTAAATTTGTTCGTAGGCAGCTCTGAGTGGGTTTACAGAGAAGAGTTAAAAGGGGGAATGCGCTCCGTTTAAAAAAAAAAGATTGTTATTTCTATCGTCTAAGAATGCCTGAAAAAATATAACTCTAAACTCAATTTTGTGATGTTGTGCAGACAAAGTGCAGACTCGCTCCATAGCTGATGAACTGAGGAAGATGTTATTGATGACACCCAGGGAAATGAGTACATGGTACATTTTCTCTTTCACAACTATGGACACTGTATCTGAATAAAGCTCCTTTGGGTATTAAAAAGAAGACGAGCATACAAAATCAATCTTCCTTTCGTCGTCTACGGAGCAGCTCCAGACTTTCTACTTGACAACTGAAGGAAGTTTGAGCTGCTCCTGTTCTCAAGGATCCATCAGTTTTTTTTAGGGGATGGAGATAACATCTTTGAAATGTTAATTCAGGTGGCGTTCACCCTTTTAACCTACACGTAACCGCTGCAGTGGCTTGTTTAGGATATTTTTATTGATCACGATGATTGATCGGTGTAATGAATTCACATTATAAAAGATGAGGCTTTGGGTCGGTGGGTAGAATATGGAGATGACGTTGTAATGTGGGGGCACCAGACAGGATTTTTGATTGTAAGGCTGCCAGAGAGAAAAGAAGTCACGGCATTTAAATCGCCCGCATAAAATTATGACGGCATTGAGGTATTCAATAAATTGAGCTGCAATGCCCCCCCCCCCCCCGTAATTACACTACTGAAGTTCAGAGAAACAACTGATCTAGCCATCTACCAGGTCAACCTAATCCCCGAAGCCCGCAGAGGAAGTCAATCACGGTGAGTAGGTGTAGCAGCTGCAGGTTACAGAGGCTACTACCCGCGTTTATTTACAGCCGCAGACATGATTAACCCGAGTATGAAGTGGGTTATTGAACTCATTCAGCTTCAGACACCACTGAGACGAGCCTCTCGGTGAACTGACTCGCTGATGGAAATCTGTCACACCTGGATGGAGACGTAGACGCACAAAGGCGTTGGCCTTTTCATGAGCTGCGAAATGGTTGACTCTTTGCATCCGAATTAGCTTCAAGGTGCAACGTGTAAGATCTGGCCAGATGATTGGTTTAAAATAATGAAATGGCATCATCAACACACTGTGACGAGGTTACGGTGTTGACGTTGTGTCAAAGACGTTTGATGCACCACGTTGCAGATATCGACTGCAACGAGCATGCTAACCAGCTACTTGTAATACCGCTGGTTTCCTGAGAGACGATATTGAGTCGCTGTAGTGACCGCTGACTCCCGCTGACTCCCGCTGACTCCCGCTGACTCCCGCTGACTCCCGCTGACTCCCGCTGACTCCCGCTGACTTTGAGTTGATGCCTCTGCTGACTGGCCCTGTGTTTCCGGAGCCGTCGGGTGGCGACCGCTCTCCTGCTGCAGAAAGTGACGGCCCTTTTGTTTCTGACAAATGGCCGACGTAATCCTTAGACAGCGGAGATTAAAAGATAGGAGTGTTTAAGCGGTTGGTTGACTTTTTTGCGTATTCCTGCCCTGATGTTGGTTAGTTAATTCCTGGCTTTTTTTTTATTTATAACTTATTCTTTTTAGACCGTAAAGAGCCAGTCGTAGAGAGAAAATGCTGCTCTCTATTTTTTTGGAGCAGGTGCCTTAGCATTACACATTGCCGCTTTTTATCATACAACAGATCAATTTAGAAGCAGAATGTAGCCCAGATATCTGGTTTATTACAACCCCGGATCCTATCTAACCATAGTTAGAGTAATAAGAGTTGTAATAAACTGGAACTGTCCTTTAGGAGCCTATGTAATCACAGTGCGTTGTACGGTATGCAGGAGATTGTTTTGGAGCAATTCAACCAGAGGATATTGATTCTTCTATATTGTGCTGTTGGCAAACACGCAGACAAAGCTCTTCTAAATCACCGTTGTAAATGAGGTAAACACAAGCAAAAGTGACATAGTTTTACTCACAGACAGAAATAGATAGATGAGGCTCCAACACACATTGTTTCTCTTGAGCACAGTTAATGCACACATAAAGATGACGGACATGTTTCAGCCAACGGGCCCCATGGAAACACTGATAAAGGCCCTGAGATCGATAGGCCACCCAGTGCTTTGTGATCTTTGCGCAGCAGCAGTGCTTATGCAGCATCTGGCCTCCGACCCTCAAGTGAATTTCCAACACTTTGCTTCCTGTAACTGTCTTTTATGTCGTCCACAAACCCTGAAGGCCTAACATCACTGGACATCAGAGGTCACCAAATATCACTCACGGTTCTTTTTCTTCTTCTTTTTCACCTGGGCCAATTTGTTTAAAGTGGAATCCAATCGCGGCTGTATGGCAGTCTTGGATTCGCCCCCCTCGGGGAGCGGTGCTCATGAACCCCCCCCCCCCCCCTAACAACCCATAACAACCCCGGCATCCGACGATGAATTGTAGCCTCTAACAATGTTGCGTGCTTCCCTGGCTGCAGCAACAAAGGTGAGAGTTCATTTGTTTCCATGAGGTGTGTCCAGAGGAGGAGGAAGACAAATTGCAGAGCTGTGTGTGTCTGTGTGTGTGTGTGGCTCTTTGGCTGGATGCCTCGTCCTGCTGATGCCTCCCCAGCATGTCCTGCTGCTGGCGTCAGGTTCCACGAAGGGGGGGGGTCAGAGGAGGGTATCAGCTCCTGCCCACACAATCAAATTCCAACATGCAGCATGCCTTCCAGCGGCTGGCTCACGTGACTTTGGTAATACGACACTCGATGTCGCACGGATGATTAAAGGTCACGCTCTGATCTTCGAGACGCAAAACAAACAAACAATTGGGTGTTTTGGGCGGGTGGGACACGTCTGCGTTTCACTGTGGCACATTTTGACAGGAGGGACAAACTTTTGAGTCGAGACAGGACTCGACCCCCCCCCCCCCCCTCCCCTCCTCGCATAAATCATTCATGCGGCGTCTTCCTCTGTCGCTTTGAAGAAGGCGTCTTTTTATTTAGGCTGACCCCCTCATTTGTGGCTCGGTGTCGACTCGGCTGATTGGCTCCTCATTACTTCCTGAGAAATGTGCACTTAATTGGCTTCGCCTTGCACTCTCCATTTACTGCATGCGGATGCTTTATGGAGTTGTCCTTACGCAGCACATTAATGCGTAAATGGATACGTCACGTGCAACCACGAAAGAGCATGACGCAATATTCGCCATGCTTTGTTCTCTCGAAGAGGTGGGAATTGTTTTCTTTTTTTCTTCTTCTTCTTCTTGTCAGATGAAGGCCTAGACTTTTATGGAAATGAGGACTCCAGCCACAGGGTGTACATGTTGAATGAGGACCTGGATTGAGTCAATCCGTGTTGGCCGTTCATCATCTTCCTTTCTTTCTTTCTTTCTTTTTCTTTTTTTTTCATGCCCTGTTTTAAGTTCCAATTTGAACTTTCTTCGACTCTGCCTTTCATCTCCCCCGGAGTCGCTGCAATTTACACTTTGTCTTTCAATCCGCTCGGTTATCAGATCACCTCGCGCCTTCCTCCAGTCGGACTTCTGGAAGGTTGTGGGGATGAATCACGCAGGGCATTCACTTTGGTGAAAATGAGGCAAAAACCGTCTTTTTTGTTGTTGCCATCATCTCCCCCCCTCCCCCCCCCCCCTGTTTATTTAATGTCTGCGAGCACATTCCACTTCATCTCGCACGAGAAGCGAGAGAGAATATTCCCTCTGTTGACATCATAAATCTGAACTAGATTAAAAGCAGTACTACTCTGTTGGGGAGGCTCTACGTTCTCATCTGTCACCTGTGGAGGAGTTAACGTTCCAGACACACACCCAAAAAAAAAATATATATATATAAAAACATTTTTAAAAGGCAGAGCACAGCTCACCGGCGTATGCCTGTTCAGATACTGCCATCTGCAGTACGTTACATTAACAGCCGGCACTTCTCCTTTTTCATTATTCAATTACGGCTCTGGGAAATGTGCAGTGGCTGGGTGATCGGCTTTTTTTTATTTTTTATTGTACGCAGAACCAACAAGCATGAAATATAGAAGAGTAATTACAGCCAGAACTAAGCAGACCTTGGGCGCGGTGTGCAGAGAAAACACCTTCATAGCCGCAAACAAACATTTAACGGCCGTGACTTTGTCGAGAGGGAGGTCGCCGAAAAACAAACAGCCCTCATTACGTCTATTTACTGTGTCGGGCCGACTGCAATTTGTCAGTGTGAACAGGATGAGGAGAGACGTGACCTGTAATGGTAGAAGAAAGGGAAACTCATTGGGCTTCGACTCCTCACACCTGCTAAAAAATCCTGGAATAAATGCTGAGCGGTCGGGACGAAAGATGTTTATTCAGGGAGAGGAAATAAAAAAAATAAAAAAAAATTTAAAAAACGACAGCAGCGTACTCTCTCTTCTTTTTGTTTTCCCAAGAAAAAAAACAAGAAATGTCTCTTTTCACAAATCAGGAATCTAGAAAAGAGAAGACAATATAAATTTTCAATTTATATTCTGTCGATCAAAGAAATGGGGACCAGTGGCAATGCTGCGAGGACACATGAATCAGAATATCTGGTAACCAGAAGTGTCTAAAAATATTAGTTGCGTGTGTGTGTGTGTGTGTGTGTGTGTGTGTAAACATTAACTTGCTAACTAATGAGAACATTCTCTGCTTATTACTCAATCTCCCACTTTAAATGCCAACTATTTAATGACCTTGATGCCTCAGCTTATTGTTGTTATTGGTAAAAAACGTTAACCTTGTTTCTGAACGAGTTCAGAAAACAAATAGGACGTGAGCTGCTTTTTCAGGAGGATTAGGAGCCATTAAAATATTTGCCTTTTAAAGCCTTATCACTTAAAATAAGTGGATAACCCCCCTGAATGTACAGTGTGTAAGCCCGTGTGGATTTAATCTTTATATGTTTTCACGTCAGCATGACCACAATCCGAATTTAATCTGTAGTGCAGCTCGCTCCCTGACTCCACACGTGGCATTTTTGGCACCTTTTTTTTCTGTTTTTGTTGGGATTTAAACCCTCCAGCCCTGATGTGCTCCCTTATCCTCCAATCCCAAGACTGCACATACAGCTCACTGACCTCTGACCTGCCCCCACATGCACTTTCTGACACAGCTCAAGCCTGAAAATATAAAATTACACTCGTGTCCGCAAGGTGAACAGATGTCAGATGTGACGGGTGGATCGCAGAGATAACACCTGTGATGTCCAATAGCCGTGGAGCCTGTCGACGCTGGAATAACCCACATATAACCCACATATATCTGGCATCGGCACAACTTTGATGGAGAGCGCAGAGGGAATAGAGGAAGAAAAATTGAGAAAAAAATAAAAATATGAATTGAGACATGAAAGAAATATTAACCTGCAATATTCCTACGCATCCAGTATAATTTATGCAGATCATCAGAGGACCAACATTGCACAGTACTTGTGCGGAAAGGCGTCAGTTTGAACGGTTTTTCAGGCATCCAGATATAATCAAATTCCCCGACTCATGCCAGCCCCTACAGATTGGATGAACAAGCACCTGCTGTGCCAGTCTGGGAAGGGGACCGAGCTGGCAGCTTGGAGATTAAATAAAGCCGTCTAGTCGGTGCCCAGGTAATGGCTTCTCAAAACAGAGTTAAATGTAATACTGATTCTGTGTCAGTGTTGCTTTGTTGGATGAATGTGTCCAAGGTGCTGAAGGAGGAGACCCGGTGCACACGGTGCACACAGAGCTTCAGCTGAGCTCCATTCCTCAGGGTCCTCGGGGTCCATAAAACAGATCCTTTCACAAAAAGGTGTCGAGCATAACCTTATGAATCAGAAGGAAGAAGAAAGCATAACTCTGTCCTATTGTCACAAAGCGGCACTGTGCAATACATCACAGCATTTCATACATACAGAAAACATGTAGAACTATAATGCTTATCTGTGAAGCCATTTTTATTGGATCTATATTTATACTATTCATGTGTTTGTATTTGCCGGTAAAGTTAAATATGAGAAAATAAATCCGACATTCATATTTTATTGCATTTCTTTTTATTCTGTCAAACAACCCTAAACCTAACAATTTAAATTAAAAAACGTACATTTAAAATAATATATTTTGGGTCAGAACATTTAGCAAAAGCTCAATTCCAGTAATATCCACATAGAATGTGAATTCATATGCAAAAAGAAAAGAGTCAGAGGGAAGGTTGTTTATATTTAGACAGCTGCTTTTGTAGGGATTAGTTTTATTGGCATCTTATGATAAATACAGTAACACCTCTTCTTCAGGATCCTCTGCGTATGGCTTGGGAACAACCCACTGCTCCCCTCTAAAAACAGCACTCAACCTTATTACTGCAATTTCACATTAATTTAGACTCCTCGTTCTTGGTCTGTTCCAGCGAGAACATCTGTTTTTTTTCTTCACATCTTCTATGAAAACATCAAACCCTATATGCATATTTATGAATGTACAGCTGCAAGTTCTATTAATGCATTCATGTGTAAATATTGTGATACGATAGAACTGTTTAAATCTGACACGGAGGTCGGTGTCGCATTGAAATTGGCTTATTTTCACCAGGAAGTGGGTTCATGTACAATGTACTTTGCACATCATAAAAAAACAATCATCTCCGTAGATATTCACATCAGGCAACAATACCTCAGGCATCATAAACATGCACCCATTGAATTGAATGATTATTAATTCAATTTTGTAATGCGAATTTTCACAACAAATAGAATAAAGATATATCGGACTCACAGTGCAAGGTGTCTCTTCAATTTTTATTGGATGAAGGATAAATATAATGCATGAGAAGTTGGTGCGAGAAGGCAACACTGAGTCAAAAATAATCCTATTTTTATTTGGGTAGATTAGCCAACAGTCATATAAAACGCAACATTAATGCTGGGTTTAAAACAACCCATTACAGGGTAAGTTGATCCAGTATTATGTTTGTGATGAATACAGAAGAACTGCTCAATATATCTGCCCCATATTGTGTGTTATTGCAATGTTTAGAAGTAATCAAAATAGTTGTGAATAGTGAATACAATGTGTGATAGAGAAAGTGAAATAACTGAGGAAGAATGGCAGGTGCAGGATAGCTGATGAAACATGCATTGAGTGATAATATCAACATTTACTCGCTTTCTGACACAACCTTTATGTATCCTGGGTCACGTCGTGACGGGGGCCATTTACTCTGTCAAAAAAAAAAAAAGTCTTTTTTTTTCTCTTAAATCAATTCCAGTTGAGATAATGCAATTCCTTATGTCTGGTGGTTGCCATGACAAAGAATCAATCCTAAACTGTAACAAATTGCCTCAATTCAAAAGAGGGAAACGGTTCCCATTTGTCCGCAGCACACACACATTTGAGGTCCAGTTGAGACACAAAGAGACATCATGTCAGACTGCGACCACGCTTTCAACTAAATGTTCTGGGGCCTTTCTCTCTCGCCACGTTGCATCCCATAATCACGGCAGCTTTGTATGCATTACCTCGCCAAGCCATGTTTTAAAGGGCAGTGTTTAAGGATGCCCTGCGAGGACACGCCTGCAATATACCAAAAATAGACGGGGAGGCCGTGGCGGTTGACCTTTTACAGTACGCCTCTCTTGTTGTGATAAAAAAGGACATACAGCTCCCCTTTGCATACAAACCGGTTAAAGTGCCTGCGAGGGGAGTTCAAGGGCGGGGGGGGGGGGGGGGGGGGGCATTCATAATCGATAACTGCTAAAGATCCTAATTTAGCACATTATTCACGTTGACTACTTTGCTGCGTGGTTATTGATCGATGGACAAAGTCGCTGAGATGACAAAGACAAATAGGTGAGGGAAAGAGGACTTATTATTAAACAAGGTGACAGAACGACTGCTGCTGAACGGACCTTATAACTCTTGTGAAATCACCTCTCATATTTGCCCCGTATTGTTCATTCGCATACTGTGTGGGCTCGGTTGCAGAGACGTCTCAGTAAATATTATGGATCCGCGGTGTGGAGGGTTGATCATCTTGGCCTCCGCACTACGGTTGTCAATAAGCATCCATTTACAGCGGGCGTCCGACAAATGGGAAAAGGAATTCAATTTGCCAGCATTCGTTCAAAACTATTTTGTTCCGTGCTCTCGCTGACGTCTACCATCAAGCAGAACCAATGTGGTGGAACCCACCGACAGGCTGCAGGCTGACAGTGAATGCCCCCCCCCCCCCCCCCCCCCCCCCCATTACTGCGGGAACAGATCAATCCACGGCCTCGACAAAGGGAGTGCAGAAAATGTACTATAAATATGTATGTTTTTTGAAGAAACTGTATTGCCGAGTGGAGATTTGTTTAGGCATGTATGTCCAACATCATGCATGGTTACCAGACACTCCAAACATGATGTGACTGGGAACAGCCCTCTGCTGAGAAATATGTGCTTGGCAGGAAATGGAAATCGCTGATGCTTTTAATGTAATATACCGCCATTCTATTTTCTAGTATTCCATCCCTCTCTATCAAATCTGGATTTTTTTATACACTTCCGCAGCACTTAATATCATTTTGAATAGGTATACGTTTGATAAATAACTACTTAGTTTTTTCGATGGGGTATTGTAAACATATACACGTGTTAAATATGACCAAAGAAGTGCATTTAGGTGGAGTAAACAGGCTTTTTATTTTTTTTCCTCATCAGTAAAAAAAAAAAAGCAGAACGTACTCAGCCTTTCAAATTAGATTCAATGTTATACAAGTTATATTTATCTGCCTTTTTTAAGGCAGTCAACCTTTTTTTAACGAAAGATCAACATCTCGGATTTTACAGTTAGTACAACAATACGAACACGTCGGCCCCCTCGTGTGGATCAAAGGTGTACTGCACATATAAAGCTGTAGTAAAAGACAATGGAAGAAATTTATTTGGCAAGTTGGCAACCCTGATGAAATCTCCTGAAATCCACCTGAGGGTCGCAACCCGTTCTTTGGCAATAACTGTTCCAAAGGCATGAATGATCATTCACTAAAGAGGTGCACCGCTGGGCTCTTTAAAGGAATACTCCAACATAAACCAGGGATCGAGAGGTGAGAATATTCCTCTCTGTCACTGCTGCAGATGTGTTTATTCTTTCAGAGTCATGCAGGGCAGTAATGCTGGGGGAATGGAATAACAGCTTAAATTGAATGCAATAACTCAACATCACAAATGTATGAAGGCCTTGGACTCAGTTGAAAAGAAAACACAATGCGACGCCTAACAATCGGAGCAACAGCTGCTCAAAAGAACTAAATAATCTCAATACTGTGGTCTCAGTTTAGAGTTTACCATTATATATGTATTTTACTGACTCGTTTCAGCAAACAAGCCTTGATCAGAGCCAACGAGGAGTCACATCCTCTGCCACTTGAAACCAGATTAAGAGAACGTGCAAATGTTATAAACTGTGAAGTTCAGATCCAAGATCCTCCCTTGATGACGGCACAATGCACACAAAAAAAGACATAAAAAATGTGACGGTTTAGAAAATTCACCTGACATTTAAGTAGAAGTCTGTTCTCCATTAAACGCACGCAGTTGCATGAATATTCCTAGAATAACATGTTTGTTGTTGTGTAGTGTAAGGATTTCTTTTTCTATTTGGTCTAAACCTCAATGGTTACATCTCAGCCATTGTGTCAGGAAGATACTTTGGATTTGTTCTTCTGAAATGTGTTAGTCTGATATCTGCGCTTCCCATTTTCACTTTGCACTAAAGATGTCATTTATTGACCGGTCTATGGGTGGCATTACAACAACAGATACCTGACTGCTTTACACAGGTGACCACACACACATCATATAGAGTATTTTAGGCGTGTTTATATGTACAGTACAGTCTTTGCTGCAATCATATCTGTTTCCAAGAACTGTGATAGTCCATCCATCTTCTTCGTGGTGGTAGCAGGCCGACCAAAACTTCCCTCTCAGGTTTCTGAAACTAATCTACTGACATAGATCGGTTAGATGAGGGAAAATAATTAGTTTTGGTTGGGCACAAAACTACGTGGTTAAGTTCTAGGCTTTAAATGTCTCATCAATGGAATCAACAGAACGAACGCTAGCCTTTCATATTAGATTAAATACTATATAGGTAGACAACAACATTCATGCTCATCATGTGACTCAAAAGGTAAACTGCAGATATTAATGCCAAATGAAAAACGAAGAAATCCTGCTTTTTTATTTGGCGACCCGAATAGTCTCATGGGTCCCAACCCAGACTTTGGGAACGACTGTATTCTATCATAAGATTATTATTATTATTACTGATGCCTTAATCTAAAAACATAATTTTAATCTTGAAGCTAGTTGAGCTGAAGCTCATTTTGAACAACTAATTAGCATTAGTTTGTAAAAAACCTTCACAATCTTTCTTTTGTCCAACCAGCAGTCCATACCTTTTAAATGATGAACAATGACTTTAAATATTTTTATATATAGTGTGAGATAAACATATTGTATTATTAGATTTGTAATAAATATGTGCTAATTAGAACACAAATCTGAATATTAGTCACAGGTTTTTACAGAGGGAATATACTACATGTATCTGAAAGCGTTAATTACTTGAAGATTTAAGTTTACATAATTAACAAACAGTTAAATAATCTAAATACCCAATTTATATACGCTATTTATTGTTTATTGTACTCTATACGAATGTGAAACTCACAGAATCAGTGAGATGAGCAAATTCAATAATTTTTTATTTATTTTTGGATGTTATTGAGTTATTTATTGCTCGCATCATAATGTAACTGAAGAGAAACCTCCGTTAGCTAACGTTACTAGCTCTCCTCCTGTTGATTCAGCGTTTATAAAAAGGTCACTCACAGCATTTCACTGACACGCTGATCTTCATCAGAAGAGGAAACTGGAAGAAATGGATAACCAAAGGAAAACTTGGAGATGTGGAAAAGCAGAGGGTTGAAAGCCCAACTGATTTTGGCTCAAAAACATGCCTTTAAAATGCAGGGAGTGATCGACAAGCTGAAATCAAAGGAAAAAGACATCTGCAGGGGAGTGACTCCATGAAAATATGGAGAGGGACGTTTCTTGAAGGGTTTATGGCCAATTGTCTACAATGGCAGCTGGAAAAAAGCTCCCTGCTGAAGGAGCACGAGGTGGAGCTGGAGAAAAACACTCTCCAGGAGTCTAATGAGACGGATCAAAGGCTGACGGACCTCTTAGCAAGTCTATAAAACCCCACAAAAAGAAGAAGCAGGTTGAGGCTGACGGTCTGTAGAACATCTCCATGCTGGAGGACCAGAAAATGAAAGACAGGTCAACGCACCAAGCGGTCAAGAAAAGCTGGAGGTCGCTCTTCTCAAACAGAAAGAGGAGACAAAGAAGACTGGGAGGATCTCAGGATTACTATCAAGCCCTGCGGAAGGGTTTAAACCTCAGGTGACAACAGATGTGTTGAATATACATATTAATGTAATTGATTGTTAAGTAAAGATGATTGTTTTCACTTGAAATGTGAAATAAAAATAACTTGAGACGTTGAATACAGATATATACATATATATATATATACATATATATACATATACACATATATATATATACATATACGTATATATACATATATATATATATATACACATACATATATACACATACATATATATATACACATACATACATATATATATATACATATACATATATATATACATATATATATATATATATATATATACATATACATATATATATATACATATATACATGGAGTCCATACATATATGTGTATATATATATATATATATATATATACACACACATATATATACATGTGTGTGTGTATATACAGTATATATAGTCAGGAATCATATTCATAATGACTGCTGCAATGCATCTATTTATACATAAAAATGTATGTTTCATCATCTAATCGATCCTGTCAAGATTTCTTTTACAAAGAACCATATTTACTGAAACATTATTTAAACTGCAATACACTTGAAACTCATCACCTGATGAGCTTTAACTGTAATGGAAAAGAAAATGTGTAATGACTCCGGGGCCCCAAAGCAGGCATCCATTAACCATAATAGTGTGAATCCACATGAAGAATGTATTGGCTTATGTTGGTATCAGTCATATTTACCAAAGTGCTCCCAAATGGCTATCGGGGACATTCTGCATGCAACTGGCTGCTTCTGCAGATTACCTCGGCACACAATGTACGCCGATAGCTCTCCCATTCGCTCTGAGAATTCCCCCTTTGTTTACTTAAAGTGCAATTCTTCGGGTAAATATTTACACTCGGTTAATAACTGGAGGATGTGATTGACGTGAACCATTTAACACTCCTCATGTGATGCTTCCATGGTTCGTTGCAGGCTTATGATGAGTCTGATGTAAAGTGTCAATGGCACTGGCAACTGTTTATTCTCCACAACACTGAATGATCTTAGGAGAGATGTTTGAAATATAATGTGTGTAAGTAAACCTGTTGGTTGCACCGCTTGCTTCGCGACCGCATCCGTCTAAAACGTCCATGGAGTCCACAACGTCCATAGAGTCTAAAACGTCCATGGAGTCCACAACGTCCATGGAGTCCACAACGTCCATTCAATTCAATTCAATTCAGTTTATTTTGTATAGCCCAATATCACAAATTACAAATTTGCCTCAGAGGGCTTTACAATCTGTACACATACGACACCCCTGTCCCAGGACCTCACATCGAATCAGGAAAAACTCCCCAAAAATAACCTTTGACAGGGAAAAAAAGGGAAGAAACCTTCAGGAGAGCAACAGAGGAGGATCCCTCTCCCCGGATGGACAGAAGCAATAGATGTCATGTGTACAGAATGAACAGCATTACAGAGTTACATAAACACATTACATGAATATGACAATGTATGAATGGAACTCCAATCCATGAAACAGAAGGAGGTAGAGAGGAGGCGCATCAGCAGGGCCAACACGGGAGGCCGGCTCACCAGGCATCAGACACCTCGAGGTCCAATGGACCCTATGAGACGTGAAGTCACAACGACTCCGGGGAGGAAAAAGAGTTAATAAGGTGCAATGGAGAGATGTAAATTCATCCATAAGGAGAGAGAGAAGATGAGATAGGTGCTCAGTGTATCCTAAAACATCCCCCAGCAGCCTATAAGCCTATAGCAGCATATCAAGGGGCTCGACCAGGGCAAACCTGATTCAGCCCTAACTATAAGCACTATCAAACAGGAAAGTCTTAAGTCTATTATTGAATGAGGTGACTGTGTCTGCTTCCCGGACTGAAAGTGGA
Source organism: Cyclopterus lumpus (assembly GCF_009769545.1). NCBI lineage: Eukaryota > Metazoa > Chordata > Actinopteri > Perciformes > Cyclopteridae > Cyclopterus > Cyclopterus lumpus. Next base: position 5,185,298 of record NC_046973.1, read on the forward strand.
AGCTGGTTCCATAAAAGAGGAGCTTGATAACTGAAGGCTCTTGCTCCCATCCTACTTTTTAGAACTCTAGGAACCACAAGTAGCCCCGCATTTAGTGAGTGCAGCTCTCTAGTGGGGCAATATGGTACTACAAGCTCCTTAAGATATGATGGTGCATCACCAATCAAGGCTTTGTAGGTGAGGAGAAGAATTTTAAATGTGATTCTTGATTTTACAGGGAGCCAGTGCAGAGCAGCTAATACAGGAGTAATGTGATCTCTTTTCTTAGTTTTTGTGAGTACACGAGCTGCAGCATTCTGGATCAACTGGAGGGATTTAAGAGACTTATTAGAGCAGCCTGATAATAAGGAGTTGCAGTAATCTAGTCTGGAAGTAACAAACGCGTGAACCAGGTTTTTCTGCATCTTTTTGAGACAAGATGTGCCTGATTTTTGAAATGTTACGTAGATGAAAAAATGCAATCTAGAGATTTGCTTAACGTGGGAGTTAAAGGACAAGTCTCGGTCAAAGATAACGCCTAGATTCTTTACAGTGGTGTTGGATGCCAGGGAAATGCCATCTACAGAAACCACATCACCAGATAATTGATCTCTGAGGTGTTCAGGGCCCAGTAAAATAACTTCAGTTTTGTCTGAGTTTAACATCAGGAAGTTGCAGGTCATCCATGTTTTTATGTCTTTAAGACATTCTTGAATTTTAGCGAGCTGGTTGGTCTCCTCTGGTTTGATCGATAGATAAAATTGAGTATCGTCTGCATAGCAATGAAAGTTTATGCAGTGTTTCCTGATAATATTGCCCAAAGGAAGCATATATAAGGTAAATAAAATTGGTCCAAGCACAGAACCTTGTGGAACTCCGTGATTAACGTTGGTGGTCATTGAGGCTTCATCGTTTACAAATACAAATTGAGATCGATCTGATAAATAGGATTTAAACCAACTTAGTGCGGTACCTGAAATGCCAATCGACTGATCCAGTCTCTGTAATAGGATGTCATGATCAATGGTGTCGAACGCAGCACTAAGGTCTAATAATACCAGTACGGAGATGAGTCCTTTATCTGATGCAATTAGGAGGTCATTTGTAATTTTCACCAGTGCTGTCTCTGTGCTGTGGTGTTTTCTAAATCCTGACTGAAACTCCTCAAATAAACTATTCTGATGTAGGAAGTCGCACAACTGATTTGCGACTACTTTCTCAAGGATCTTAGAGAGGAAGGGAAGGTTAGAGATTGGTCTGTAGTTAGCCAACACCTCTGGATTAAGAGTGGGCTTTTTCAGGAGAGGTTTAATTACAGCTACTTTGAAGGAATGTGGTACATGACCTATTAGCAAAGACACATTAACAATATCCAGCAGAGAGGTGCCAATTAAATGGCACCTCTCTGCTGGAGTCCACAACATCCATGGAGTCTAAAACGTCCATGGAGTCCACTCTGTCGCGTTTGTGGCACTCGGGGAAAATTAACTTATTTTAGTTGGAGCCGTTTTGACTGTTTTGCCTATTATTCTGCGTCATATTCACCACCATAACCTGAACACACCGACTTTCAACTCAACGACACACAAGAACAACACACAACACAACAACAGCATAACAACCAATGAAACGGTACTAAAATGACGCAAGAGACTGGCAGGTGTGAGTTTGAAACATAGCTGGCTTTGACAAAGGAATATCACCCACAAATCCTTATTCTATGATGTAGATGGTGGCGTTATTCATCAGGCAATATTAAACATGACTAAAGTACAAGACGCAATGGCCAAAGACGATATCCCGGAACCTGATTTCCTCATGCACCTATGGCGTACCTGGAGAAGTACACTGATCTCTGTAGGAATTATCGTGTTGGCTTTCTTCATTTTCATAACCTGTTTCATACCAATAAGTCGCCATCTCATTACAAACACGCTAGCTGTGCAACATCAACTGACTGCAAAAACGACCGACCCTGACCTGTACTCCATACCCGACTATACCACTGATTCACATTAACAAATGACACGAATGGTATAACGTATATTGTATAACGTTTTGTATTTTTCCTGCTTGTCATCGATAGAGATATCTGTAGTCTCACGAAAACATATTTTTGGCAATATTGTATGATTATAGAGTAATCAAAAGAGTGGAATGTCACGGTAAAAATATGTGTTTCTGTGGACTGGTTCAAGGGCAGAGCAACAGGGAGGATGAGATGGGAGAACAGATGACCAAAACCTGACCTACTTTGTTTTATGTCTTGTTGAAACCAAGACACTCTCCTCTTTGTTCTGCTAACAGTTCCTTATCCAAGCAATACACATATTCCTTCTCTGTCATCATTTGGGGGCCATGGAGGAGGGTGCATATGCTGTACAAATCCAAGTGTAAGACAATGTATCAACGAAAGAACCTCCGATAGCTCACCGAGTGTGGCTGTTGAACGTTCTCCCAGCTTGCAAGCTTCATAAACGGAAAGACAACTTTGATTCCTTTGAAGACTCTGTTTGTTACAATTCAATATTTGAACCACAACTCTCTTCCTGATCATACAATATATTATATATATATATATATATATAGGAACTAATGTCCCGGTCTAATATAAGCTTTTCTTAATTTCCTAGCCTAAAGTGACTGTTTCACCTGTCCTGGGTCTAACGTGACCTTTTTCGTATCTGCTGGTCTAACGTGACCGTTGGAAAAATGGCTTGATTTAAAATGAACATTTTGGTAAAATCCATGCTGTAATATCTAAGTTGATGTGAAATACAGACCTTTTTGATACCGACATTCCAGGATTATTGACATGTTTCAACATTTAACAGTATTAAAACGTTTTTTTAAGTGGATTAAAAAGTAAAATATTTCGAAAGAAAAGATTAATTCATTTAGTTTAATTTTTATTATTTTCAAAGCAGCAGCAACTCCGGTCAGTCGGTTGTTCGGTAGGTAGGTAGGTATGTAGGTAGGTAGATAGCAGCAGCAGATCCGGTCGGTCGGTAGGTAGGTAGGTAGCTAGGTATGTAGGTAGGTAGGTAGCAGCAGCAGCTCCGGTCAGTCGGCAGGTAGGTAGGTAGGTAGCAGCAGCAGCTCCGGTCGGTAGGTAGGTAGGTAGGTATGTAAGTAGGTAGTTAGCAGCAGCAGCTCCGGTCAGTCGGTTGTTCGGTAGGTAGGTATGTAGGTAGATAGATAGCAGCAGCAGCTCCGGTCGGTCGGTAGGTAGGTAGGTAGCAGAAGCAGCAGGTAGGTAGAAGCAGCTCCGGTCAGTTGGTCGGTCAGTAGGTAGGTAGGTAGCAGCAGTAGCTCCGGTGGGTCGGTCGGTAGGTAGCAGCAGCAGGTAGGTAGAGGCAGCAGCAGCTCCGGTAGGTAGGTAGGTAGCAACAGCAGGTAGGTAGAGGCAGCAGCTCCGGTACGTAGGTAGGTAAAGGCAGTAGCAGCTCCAGTCGGCCGTTCTGTAGGTAGGTAGGTAAATAAAAAGTCATGTTAAAGTTAAAGTTCGGATCTCGTTAGGTTAAAGTAAAAGTTCAGACTTTTCGGGAGCAATTTAGGTTCAGTGTCTTGCTCAAGGACTATATATAATACTATATTTAAATCTATGTGTGTGTAGTTTATATTTAAATGTACGCCTTTGTTTGTGTGAAGTGATTGAACTAATAACTGTCACACAAGGTGCCACCAGATCACATATATCATATATATCACATATATCACATATGTTCCAATTCAAAACACAGAGGGCTCAACCCTCGGGAGCAATATAGGTTCAGTGTCTTGCTCAAGGACACTTGGACATTTAAATCTATGTGTGTGTAGTTTATATTTAAATTTAAATGTCGGCGTTTGTTTGTGTTTGTGTGTGTGTGTGAAGTGTGATACTATCTAAGCCACGGGTGATTCCTCAGCTGCTCCAGGGGGAACCACTGATCCGGGTCTGTATGCATGCGTCGTGTTAAAGTAAAAGTTCAGACCTCTTCATGTTAAAGTTAGAGTTTGGTCCTCGTCACACCTCTCTTTCGTCACAATTTTTTAATTATGTTAATGTTATTAATAATATGTTCCAATTTAAAACACAGAGGGCTCAACCCTCGGGAGCAATTTAGGTTCAGTGTCTTGCTCAAGGACACTTGGATATTTAAATCTATGTGTGTGTAGTTTATATTTAAATGTAGGTGTTTGTTTGTGTGAAGTGATTGAACTAATAACTGTCACACAAGGTGCCACCAGATCACATATATCATATATATCACATATATCACATATGTTCCAATTTAAAACACAGGGCTCAACCCTCGGGAACAATTTAGGTTCAGTGTCTTGCTCAAGGACACTTGGACATTTAAATCTACGTTTGTGTTTAAATTTAAATGTCGGCGTTTGTGTGTGTGTGAAGTGTGATACTATTTAAGCCACGGGTGATTCCTCAGCTGCTCCAGGGGGAACCGCTGATCCGGGTCTGTATGTATGCATCGTGTTAAAGTAAAAGTTCAGACCTCTTCACGTTAAAGTTAGAGTTTGGTCCTCGTCACACCTCTCTTTCGTCACACACTTCTTAATTATGTTAATGTTAATTCTAAGATCACATATATCATATATATCACATATGTTCCAATTTAAAACACAGAGGGCTCAACCCTCGGGAGCAATTTAGGTTCAGTGTCTTGCTCCAGGACACTTGGATATTTAAATCTATGTGTGTGTAGTTTATATTTTAATTTAAATGTAGGCGTTTGTTTGTGTGAAGTGATTGAACTAATAACTGTCACACAAGGTGCCACCAGATTACATATATCATATATATCACATATATCACATATGTTCCAATTTAAAACACAGAGGGCTCAACCCTCGGGAGCAATTTAGGTTCAGTGTCTTGCTCAAGGACACTTGGATATTTTAATCTATGTGTGTGTAGTTTATGTTTAAATTTAAATGTAGACGTTTGTTTGTGTGTGTGAAGTATGATACTATCTAAGCCACGGGTGATTCCTCAGCTGCTCCAGGGGGAACCACTGATCCGGGTCTGTATGTATGCATCGTGTTAAAGTAAAAGTTCAGACCTCTTCACGTTAAAGTTAGAGTTTGGTCCTCGTCACACCTCTCTTTCGTCACAATTTCTTAATTATGTTAATGTTATTAATAATATGTTCCAATTTAAAACACAGAGGGCTCAACCCTCGGGAGCAATTTATGTTCAGTGTCTTGCTCAAGGACACTTAAACGACATTTAAATCTATGTGTGTGTAGTTTATATTTAAATGTAGGTGTTTGTTTGTGTGAAGTGATTGAACTAATAACTGTCACACAAGGTGCCACCAGATCATATATATCACATATATCATATATATCACATATATCACATATGTTCCAATTTAAAACGCAGAGGGCTCAACCCTCGGGAGCAATTTAGGTTCAGTGTCTTGCTCAAGGACACTTGAATATTTTAATCTATGTGTGTGTAGTTTATGTTTAAATTTAAATGTAGGCGTTTGTGTGTGTGTGAAGTATGATACTATCTAAGCCACGGGTGATTCCTCAGCTGCTCCAGGGGGAACCGCTGATCCGGGTCTGTATGCATGCATCACGTTAAAGTAAAAGTTCAGACCTCTTCACGTTAAAGTTAGAGTTTGGTCCTCGCCACACCTCTCTTTCGTCACACACTTCTTAAGTATGTTAATGTTAATTCTAAGATCACATATATCACATATATCACATATGTTCCAATTTAAAACACAGAGGGCTCAACCCTCGGGAGCAATTTAGGTTCAGTGTCTTGCTCCGGGACACGTGGACATTTAAATGTAGGCGTGTGTGTGTGTGTGTGTGTGATACTATCTCAGCCACGGGTGATTCCTCAGCTGCTCCAGGGTGAACCGCTGATCCGGGTCCGCATGCATGCACGCCTTGTAGAAATCTTTGCAATCTGGAGAGAAAGAAAGAGAAGAAAGGGTGAGGTCCTGTGATCCATCACAACGTCAATAGATTTGTGTCTGCCGACATATTTGTGTATGTTTCTCTTACGTTGGGAAATCCGCCTGCCGTTCTTCAGCTTCTCAAAGGACAGGTTCTCGCTATATGACACGCCGTGGAACATGGGGAACAGGACCACTCCGATCTGGTATACTGTCGAGGGTCCGGCTTCGTATTTCTCATGAATGTACCACTCCGGGGGGACGTAAGAACCTAAAATATACAGACATAATAAAGAGACAGTGAGGAGGAGGAGCAATTGTTTCAATGTAAAAGTCACCGATGAGTAATGTTAATACAGAGCAGGAGTGAAGCTGGACTTCTTACCGTAAAAGACGTCATGGGTGTCTCCGTCTTCGACGAAGCAGCTCAGACCGAAGTCGATGAGGCGAAGTCGCGGCGACTTCATGCAGGTCTCAATAAGAAGATTTTCCGGTTTAATGTCCCGGTGGAAAATGTGATTCTCCTGGAGGTCAATGGCTGCATCCACCAACTGATTAATTATAATCTGAAAGACAAAAAGAGAGAGTTGAGGGATCAGAGATGATGCTTGGACATGTTTTCATGGCTGTGACTCTGAGATGACTACAGCAGCTTACCTTGGCTTCCGTTTCCTTCAAGTGGCCTCCTTTGTCTAGGATGTAGTTGCAGAGGTTTACGGCCGGCATCGGTCTCTCCAGCACCAGGATCAGCCCCTGTTCCTCAACGTACCAGTCCAGTAGGTGAACTGGTGCTGAATGCTGTTCTGAGTTGGCCTGTAGATGCTCTAGGACATCGACCTCCATGGGGATCGTGTACCCATCATCTTCTTGGGAAAGGTGGAACTCTTTTTTCCTGTCGATATGCTTGATGGCGACCTAAGAGGTAGAAAGAAGACTTTTTGGTTACACTTTCTGACCGTACTGTGCATGTGTGTGTCTGCATGTGTGTGCAAGAAAATGTGAGGAACACTTACAGGTAGATTATCCGCTCTGCGGTAGCCAGCAAACACGCATCCAAACGATCCTTGGCCAAGTTTCTTCAGCTGCTGGTACTTGGCCTTAAACACGTCTGACTCGTCTAGAAGCCTGTACTTCTTCGCAACCGGTCCGTCATCGTCGACCGCCTTCCTCTTAGCGCTTCCCTCGCTCAGAGCCGCCTTGGGTGTGTTTACGCTTTCTAGAGATGGGAGAAAAAACATCACAACATGAATTTACCGGCATTCACAACACGAACGAGGACAAAGAGTCCCTCAAACTAAAAGACAAGACAATCATTCAATGTCTCTTAAATCATTTATAGCAGAATAATAGTTAAAATATCGGCATAAAGCTTACCAGTGTCCTCTGAGCTGAACGGCAACTCCTTCTCCACAGCGACACCAATGTCCTCTGAGCTGGAAGGCAACTCATCGTCCCACGGGAAGGGGCCCGGTTTCCTACTTCTCTTCCTCGGTAGGCTTTCCCCATCTTCTGTTTGTTTCCTCTTCCATCTTGCAGCGACGACACCAATGTCCTCTGAGCTGGAAGGCAACTCCTCCTTCTCCACAGCTGTGAAGAACTTTCCAAATACTTTACCCATTAAAACTGAAGACGGCTGAAGAGCTTTAGTAAAAACTTTAGTGTTTGTTGCTCCAGCTGGATGGACTATATATAAGGGAACTGGCACGGAATGTTCAAGTGCTGTAAGTTCCATGCCTTTAATGTCATATTCCGTAACACGGTGAAGTTACGGAATATGCAAATGAGGGTTCAGAGTGAATTCTGTGTAGTTTATACGTAAACATGGAGGTATCCACTGAATACATTCATACGGTGCATTCAATACTACGTGTATAAGCATACACTTTAAACCCCTTTACATAATTTCTTAAATTCATCTTTTTTTTAGAGGCACTTGCATTTGATACATGTGATATACATTAAAAACAATCTCAGCTATCCATTTAATGAAGCACCAGTTGTCTTTAGGCTACAGTGTAAAAAAGATAATTTGTCCCTAAAGCTGAAAAGTTGAAGTCTGATTTATTAAAGATTCTTCAAATGTCTTGTGAAACTATACCTTTACTCGTGTAGATGAGAAACTGGTTTACCAAAAACCTTAGGTTCACAAAAGTTGTGGAATATATGAATAAAATAGTGAATACATGTAATAAATGTCTAAAAACAAATTTCTTTTAATGTTTTTTTGGGGTAAAAGTGTTCTACTTTCACCAAATGTGAGAGGGACTGAGATAAAATGGGACTGAGAAATGACTTCATATTACAGATCAAGCATCATGGAATGTATGCAAATAATAATAATAGTAATAAAAAGACAGAGCTGCTGCTGCAAATGGTATTAATGTCCTCTTTTTTGCTCATTTATTACTTTCATGTTAATATTTACAAATCAAAAAATTACATCAGTTTCAGGAAAGCGTATACAAAAAAATCTTTACAAATCAAACTCATGCTGCACCGTACAAAACCTAATAGCCTCCAAACAGCTTTAACTATTATTTGCTCCCATATAATAATAATAATAATAATAATAATAATAATAATAATAATAATAATAATAATACTCGGTGCTCTCGAACCGTATGGACCATTAGAATAGAGGGCTCTCTGCCGGTGGTTTTCGTCCCAGGAGGGTTCGACCCATGAAGGGGGCCACTCTACGATCATCTGTGATCCTCTTCTCCTTCCGTGCATAGAGTCCGTCCATCTTCCCACTTGCCCCTCGTCACGTCTTGCTGATCGCGGTCCGATGCCGGAGACGACGTCTGCGATTCGCACTCGGATCCTCGCCCTCTGCCCGTCTCCTCCTCCCTCCGCTCGGATCCTCGCCCTCTGCCCGTCTCCTCCTCCCTCCGCTCGGATCCTCGCCCTCTGCCCGTCTCCTCCTCCCTCCGCTCGGATCCTCGCCCTCTGCCCGTCTCCTCCTCCCTCCGCTCGGATCCTCGCCCTCTGCCCGTCTCCTCCTCCCTCTGCCCGTCTCCTCCTCCCTCCGCTCGGATCCTCGCCCTCTGCCCGTCTCCTCCTCCCTCCGCTCGGATCCTCGCCCTCTGCCCGTCTCCTCCTCCCTCCGCTGTGACTCCTCCCCCTTCGCAGACACTTCTTTCCCACTCTCCTCTTTGCCCTCGGCGTCCGTCTCGGTGTTCTGCGACCCTTTGTCCCGGCACGCCTTTTGCAAGTTCACGCAACACAACTTTCAACAGTGACACACAACAAGATCTTTCACCAGGAGGAGTCCCAGATGAGGTCTCCAAACTACACATGCAAGAAGTGACAAGGACGTGGTCATGCTGGTTGATGTTGTCGATGTCACCGTTGTGCACAAAATAGCCCGTTCCTACATGTCTTTACTGTTTATAGCCTGATCCTCCAGGTGTAACAACAACTTTGGTTTGTGTTGTGAATGCAACACATACAGCAGAGTTCCCTCTTGTTTCATTGTCGCCTTGTTCTTGTGCTCCGATTGGCTGTTGCTCCCTGACAGACAGGTGTAAAAAGAAAAAAAATGTTGTCTTGAATTTACTAAATTTTATTTAGTATCTTAGCTCTTTGGGATAAGCCATGTTCAGAGTGTAGATGACTCCCGGAATCTTTGCACAAGCTCGGGCCACAGATCCAGTTGTCGAGGATGATTAGTCCTTCAACGTCATCACATTGTCCCATTTCTCCTCCTTGTTGATGACATATGCGCATGCTCCGCTTTTGCAGGTCTCAGGATGTCATCTCCTTCGATATCCTGTATGTTTAAAGAAAATAGGAGAGAGAGAAAAACACGTATTCATGAAATTTATATACTTTACTGTATCAACATTGCATAATAATATATAAAAATATGTAGTTTTTAATAAAACTATTTATCTGTGAGGTGTTATTAAAGATTTACATAGGAATGACTGAGCTTCGTTCTGAGTGCCATAGGTCAGATAAGATTAAGAGATGGACTAATATTGGTTAGTTAGGGTATCTTCTTCTTTTAAACAGTTTGGTTCATTTGAATAAAACAGATACAACAATTTAAAGAGATTTAGCCTTTTCATGGATTATCATCATTCCATAACAACAAGCATGTTGTTTTACAGTTCTGGATTTCATTTCCAGACCACAAAGCTTGTCAAAGCCATACTGTTTTTGATTAAGTATTGGATGTAGACCTAACTTCACCGGTGCAGATACTGTTGCACAATGTAGATTTGTCCATTCTATTCCCATTCTATATTCCACCGTGGCTATATAGTGCTTATTTATTTATTCACTTATATTTGCAGTGTTCGTGTAGTGCTTTTGTCTATTTTATGATCTCACGATACCTCGTAGAATCATGACTATAAATGTGAATTGGAATTGTTAATGATACCAATATTCTCGTATTCATTATTATAATAATTTATTTAAATCTGAAAATGTCTGTAGAGTTGATGTGAACGTAAATCACCAACGGTCTAAGTTCAGAACGAATCCCATATGAGAAAACTTTCATGAATGCCACATTTGTCCTGTAAACCTATAAATACTGACAGACACACTCACAGACCGCCTCAGACTGGCCGTTCATATTATGTCTGGTTAATTCCCTTTTTCATGTTGCACTGAAATTAAGTAATTTAGTGTGTTCTTGGTCACATCAATTTGAAAGCTGGACCAAAGTGTTTGATTTCATTCAATTACACTTAGGCCAAATAAAAAGCCTCACGTTGTAAATACAATGCCTCAATAGGTAGATCTTGCCTGTCACCAAAGCAGAGGTCAGGGATCTTGGACTTAAAAAGGTTGGTGACCACCGATCTCACTTCACTCAAACCGCCATGTGTACGACACTCATTGACACACGCCTTACAATGAATGAAAAGTTCATCCTCGGTGAGCTACAAGAACATTCCCTGAGAGGTACTTTGTGATAATGAACCATTATCAGTGTTCCTACAATCTATTTTTTTTCCTTTCAGATATGCCGAACTGTTAATTACATTGTTTTCAGGCTGCATGCGCTCATTAGCCTCTTTTCTTTAATGTGCACATTCAATATATACTTAAATTCTGGCAAGAGAGTGATTATAATGATTAGATAGAAAAAACAGTTTCAGAGAAAATGTGCCTCGACATTTGATTCTTAAATTGCGTCTTGTGTTTAATTAGCCTCGAGTCAAATCACATGTTAATTGAAGGAGGTTCTTGGACAGGGAATGAAAATAGCACCTGCCAGATTCAGAATAAACAGCAGGCTCATTTTGAACTATTAACTGGTTTGTAAAAAACTGCGGGGCTCAGGTGCGGGGAATCGAACCCTCGCCTTCTAGCTGTGCGTGTCGACCACTGAGGTGGCTTGAGAGCTCCAGTCCTGTCCCACATGGAGGTAACATCGTGTTCCGCTCCTCTCCGTTCACCGTTAGCGGTGCTGCTAACATCAACTTGCTCTCCTCCCGATTTAAACACGGATTTGTTGCTCACAATGTAACTAACGCACTCCCGTTACCCCCGTAGTGTCTCCCCTCGCACAATGATACCAGCACACAACTGTATTGGAGGTTCTCAATGTTTTTATTGAACGCCACCTCCCATCTGCCTGTGACTCCGGCTCTCAGTTTGACGGTCTTCACCACTGTGGCTCCGGCCTTCTCTCGCGCCTTCATCCCTACTCAGAGACACGATCAGTCGCAGCCGAAGCCAATAAAAGGCCTCTCTTCCCGGCATTGTTGAGCCCGACCACGCCCCCAGCCACCACAGTAACATTAGCAGGGATCGCCGTCTAGAAAAGCATAAATAGTGACGTCCGGTTTGCATATTGTTTTTCCTGGCCAGCAGTAAAACTTTATTTCACACAGTGATGGTGGATGTTTAACTGTGTGACTAATCCGCAGTTCACAAGCGAGCGATCGATAGCGGGTTCAAGCAGTCATTGAGAAGAGACGTTTAATATTTTATAAATGAGCATAAATCTTGAGAGCAGCCTGCTAAATTATATTAGAGTGCTGTCCCGTAACAGAGCGCATGGAGCGCTCCTCTGTTCACTGTGCAAGGATTTCACAAAGTTATGGCACTCTAAAGTAAGCAACAGCACTTTAATTCACTGATGTGTGGAGAGATCTCAATAAGCACTTATTTATATTGGCATATCTTGCACTGGCCAGGGATATGGTTGCAGGGGGTTATTCTAGACTCAGCTTGCTCTGATCGGTGAATTGATTAAACGTGAATGAACCCCTGCAGAGGTCACTGAAATCAACACGAGGACAATTGAGCTTCTAGTTCCATCGAATCACTCTAAGAATAGACCTCAGTCAGTATACAGGAACAGGGTCTGGAATTAAGTTAAGTCCTCACCTGCCGCTACGGCAACATTTCAACCGGCCGCTCTATTTAATTTTTTTCTCAAAGTAGAACGTATTTATTCTGTTTCTGGGTCCTCCTTCAATTAACATGTGCTTGGTTGATTGACTCGTGGCTAATTAAACACAAAACACAATTTAAGAATTAAGACTCAAATGTCGAGGCACAGTTTTTTCAATCTAATCTTAATAATAGTCATGCTCTTGCCAGAATGTAAGTATATTGAATGTGCACATTTTAAAAAGTAGGCTAATGAGCGCAGAAAGCCTGAAAACACTGTAATTAACAGTTTGATTTCATTCAGCACACATATGAAAAGAAAAAGAAAAGAAAATAGATTGTAGAAACACTGATAATAGTTCATTATCACAAAGTACCTCTCAGGGAATGTTCTCGTAGCTCACCGAGGATGAACTTTTCATTCATTGTAAGGCGTGTGTCAATGAGTGTATTGGCGGTTTGAGTGAAGTGAGATCAGTGCAGCAGTTTCACTTCCTCCCAGTGCTTAGATGGATGTTGAAGATGAGCTGCACTTTAGTGGGCGTAGGTCTACTTTCAAGGCTCTACTGCCTTCACGAGGAAAGATGTTCAAGATTTACCTGTTCAGGGTCATATTGACCCGCTCACTCAAAATCAAGCCAAATGAGTCATAAGGATTTGTATTTTTGTGTCAAGGTCCGTTTGGCCTCATGATCCATGAAACATATAAAAAGGGTTTCTTGGGAGTCTACCAAGCAACCCTTTTGTATGTGTCGCCCCTCCCCTGCTAAGTGTGGGCAGAGTTTTCCCTTATAGCCCCTTTTCACTGCAAATTGACCAGAACATCATCTCTCTAAAGCTGCAGGGGATTTGCAAATACATGATATTAAGCTTTTTTTTCTTCTTCTTTCTTGATTACAATAAAAAGAAAGCAGAATAAGTTTCATACAGAAAAAGTACTTAAAAATATTTGTTCTAGATTTTAAAACTTCGAAATGTGTCAATTTGACCCGTAACGTAACAGGAAGGGTTAAGTTACGTGACTACACTAGTATGCGCTGAGTGTGGCATTTTAATATCTCCATGCTGCTTGCTCCACATGACATCAAATTATGTGTGGGCAAGTGTCGAGCTTCCCTCGACGCCCCCTGAAAGGCTACGACCTTCACAGTTATTCAACATTTACCTGTTTGGTTAAGTTACGGGACTACAGCAGTGTAAGTGAAGTCCACGTGGCAGTGGCAAATATCTCAATGACAAAAAAAATCTCTCTCTATATATATAATAAACAGTTCAAAATGAGCTCCAGCTCCAAGAGTAAAATAATATAATAATCGGTAAAAAAAAAAAGGTTCTGATTCTGATGATACTTTCCCATATCCTGTTGTTTTGAATGATGCCACCTAAAATGGGACACAAGAGTTTTCTTTTTTTATTTCTAGTCATTTTGGGAAATCAAAATGGCCAATCCGTGCTATATTTGTAAGGTTACATTTTTAACACAGTATCAAGAATTGGAGAAATTGCCCTGGTAGTTTTGTTCCTTCGGGGATGTTGTATTGGACCAGTTTCTGCTGGTGTAGGAACACGCCGTTTTGAGGGGTTTTAACAGCCGCGATTGGCACAAAAACAACTGCACTTGTCAGTTTTGAAGTGAGAACATCGGAATATTCCTTTCTTTGAATTTTGTAACCTCACTAATATTGTGTCAGTGAACGTTGGTACTATTTGAAAGTCATCGTAAAGTATTGCCCATTTCTAGTGCTGTCATTTTATTTGACAGGAGAAATACTGAGTTTGCCCACCAAGGGGCTCCCTTCTCAAACACTGAAATGACTATGCAAAGCAGGTGCAAGGAGCTGTTCAGTCCCAGTGTGCTGCATGTTCACAGGAAAACCATAAGCATCACTGTGTCAAATGTACAGACAGATACGTCATACAGTACTGCATATAGCGGTCATAAAATAGCTTTACTCATCAAAACTGAAACAGTGTGACATACTTAACGATAAAAGTGTGACTACTTTGTTGAAAAGCCTTGTAAAAAAAAAAACAATGCCAAATTTCTATTGTGAAAATAAATGTATTAATTAAATAATCCGAAATACCTACTATCCGTCATTCCTTTGCAGCGTGTAACTGTTTCCCACCCTACGAAGCAAGTCACTTCAGATAAATCATCATCAGCAATCATATTTCCACAACGAGAGCTGTAGAGAAAAAGTTAGTTGACAAAAATCCTACATGTTGCATACAAAACATGTTGTTCAAGTCATATCGGTGTATGAAAACCACAAATCTGACGTAAAGGCACAGTTTCGTGTGTCAGTGGTAAAATGCAATTGTACAAAAAAGCCAACACAATAGTGTTCGCATTGGACCCACGTCCACCACTGACCTTTCCTGATTGAGTGTAATAGCATACCGAGCAAATGCAAAAAGGTCACTAGTAGAGACAGCTTTAATATTATAATTGGCACTTCTTTTTTTTTTTTTTCCAGGAAGACAGCTCTGTTGCGAGGAGCGAGAATTGCAAAATTGCTCCAGGAAAAGATTATTCAGGTCACAATGTTTGCAGGCCTGTCGTATCCATGCAACATGGCCTACCTGGTTAAATCACACAGACGCGATGCTGTCACGGGACTGAATGAGCTCTTGCGACGCAGATGTGTCGCGTAACTTGAGAGGCGCCTTTTGTCAGGTCTACTCTTTATTCCGTATAACGGTGTTTTCAGCTGAAACGTGACTACACAAACCGTGGGAATGGCGCTCAGACATCAGATCACGGAGCCAGCACAGCTCCACCGTCTTCTCCAGGGAGAAGCATGCTCCATTAGCTAATCAGCGGGGGTGAAACGTTGTGTTCGGTGACTCTGTTTAAGCCCCCATCAAGTCGTCTCTGACTGGCCTCTCTCCTTGTGCCGTAATGACGAGCCAAGTTTAATCACTGTTATTCAGGCGGGGTTGGCTTTGTACGTGGGCAACATTTTTAAAAAGGCCAAATCTGAAAGAATATCGAGTGAAGCACGCGCGGGGAAACATCTCGGAAGGTCTTTTTTTATTGTTTTCTTTATTCAAGGACAGAACGTTCTGCATTAATGCCACGTTGCTGGGAAGGTTCTGTGATGTTTGTGGTGACGGAGTGAAAAGGAGTTTCAAGAGTCTTGAAGGGTACTGTACTAGTAGCTCTGGCATGCATCTTGAATGGTTATGTTATCATAGGTCTGCAGGCATCGAAGTATCACAAGGTGTAAAATAATAATATAATTGTGGGTAGGTTCTAGCATGTGCAAGCTAAACCCTACGACCCCTAGGGCACAAAGGATAGATTCCCGGTTTTTACACGACTTGGTTCTGGGTTATTTTTACGTCGATGGGTTAAATACTCTATAAAATACATTACAATGGCCCAAAACAAATATTGTTATAATATTCTCCTTCCCTCCATGACCCCCCCCCCCCCCCCCCCCCCATCTTATCATGTGACCTTCTGAGGAGCCCAAGGTGGTTAACCCCTGGTTTACCAAACTATCTGAAATAGTTAGAACGATGTCCATCTGCAGGACTGTTACGTGGAGTATTTTTCTTTACATTGCTTTATATGTACTTTCTTTGTTAGTTAAATATCTGACTACTTCTCCATCGTTGATACATAACAGCATGCTTTCATTACATCAGAAGTTTTGCCACATCAAGCTTTAATCATGAGCTACATATTTGATAAAATACGAATCACATTTTTTATCATTTTATGTCCATATGCAGGCTTATTGCTGATTATAGGTCCATTATAACAATGGCAACAGTAGCTGGAGTAATTATTTCCACATAAGCTATAGCTCAATGGCTTAATTGTTCTGGGTTATGTAAATACAGTGCATTCTAATTATTGTAATTGGGTAAACCGGAAAAGATCATTAGGAAACATCCCACGGAGCAGCAGTCGTGTACTTTGGTTAATAACATGATTACATTCATGGAATACAAACTTGAATGCAGCACACTAATAGTAACAAACAAGGTACCTGGAATGTCATACAGTGACCCAAATTAAAATGTACTCTACACTTTGGAGATAATGTGAAATGAAAAAGCTGTTGCAACAACTGTCGAGATTCAGACCACAGCGTCATGCCAGCCAGCTTGGTACAAATGGCACCGTGACACCGTGTGATGGATAGCATTCAGTCTGAGGATGATTTGTTAATGATTGATGGGTGTGTCGCAGCGCTCTGCAGTGACTTCCCATCAGACCTGCTGCCATTGTTCTTCATACCAAAAGGGAGATACCCACTCTTACAATGGGAGAGCTTCAACTCGTTTTCAATCCAAACAAAATGTAAGATATTAACGGTTTTATGACTGATTTCAGTTCCTGGACCACTCGGCTGGGTGCGGGAGAAGATCCTAATCTTTAATCGCTTTAACGAAGAGATTCCAGGCCGTTTGTGTCTTTGGGTAGAGGTTCCCGTTTAATTACAGTTCCCTAGTGACAATACAACTGTATGTATTGTAACACCCCGTTAGTTCTGTGTCTGTCTCCCCAGTGTCTGTTAATTACTCATGCCCTACACCTGTGGTTTTCCCCTCTATATATACTCCCATTCTTTCCCTTGTCCTCTGCCAGACTGTTGTTAGTCTTCCGTGTGATTTTTTGCTTGTGATTTCGTCTCAGTAAAATTTTTTTTTCTTAACGTGCCAGGACTCCTGCCTATTCTCTCTGCGCCTGAGCCTTACCCATCCATCCGTGTGATATATGTATATATACTAATGTCATGGTCTCCCTCTGGTGTGTCTTGCTTGCGGTAAAAAACGTGCGATCTCACCATCACCCATACATCATCACCTCTCAGTTGCACCAGTGCCCCATATATAAACTACCTGCCACACTAATACACACTGTGAACCTAAGATAGACTCCACACTCAAACATATACTACACCGACATAACTAACGGCTCCTACAACGGTCATTTCTACAAAATGCCCCAAACAACTTTTTTTTTTTTTTTCTTGAAAACTTTTTTGCAGCATCTGCAAAATGCGGTCCATCAACAATTGTTGTTTATATTGCTGTGACAACTTGTGCTCACATTAAAGAATACACTAAAGATATTTCGTCATTATCAACTGTGCTTTTGTTTAGTGCTAATTATCAATGTTTGCATGCTAACATTAGCATCTTATTGTTCTGAGTTTGGACTCATGGTTTACTGCACTTATTGTAAGTAGCTTTGGATAAAAGCGTCAGCTAAATGACATGTAATGTAAAACACACAAAACAAAGATGTAGAACATGGTAAACATTATACCTACTTAATATCGGCATGTTAACATGTTAGTTTAATGACATTAGCATTTAGCTATCAATAACATACACAAATGATGAGATGGCATTTTTGCAATGAGGTCGGAGCAACTGACGAGCACCGTATAAACTCAACACGATGGCGTGAATATAGGGGTGGGAAAAATAAATATAATCACAGTAAAGCCGGCAGACTAAGATCAGTGTGTTGGAACGATAAATGTTTAAATGTCTACATCAACTGACGTCTTCCACTGAAGGACTGACAAATGTGCATCTGTTTGCACCTGTGAACCCCCCCCTGCTTTCGTGATTATATAAGTTAATGGCTCGCTCTCAGTAACACATTGACATTGTCCACCAGAGATCCTCTCCAAGATGGCTTGATTTACCAAACCCTTCGAACGGGAGGAGGAGGAGGGGAGAATCTCATTGAGGAGACGGATTGCTGAGAGGGCTCTCCAGCAGGCCTATAAATCATTCTTTAATCAGAGCGCACTGAGAGTGAGGTTACACACTCAGACCCCACATTAGCACCACTGACTCTCAGCTGTCTCTGCTGGTGCTCCTGGCCTCCTTGCCTCCTTCTTGGCTCCTTTGCCCTCCATCTCCCTGCAATACAAAACAGGGTGTCATTTACCTGAGAGAAATGGCTTCTTTTTTTTTTTTTTTTTTCACGAACATGGTTTGATTTTTCTGAGCTTTCGGCACCATAAATAAAAAGGCCATCGACCAATCACGTTATGCGGATGGGACATATTTATAATGTACACGATAGCAGTCGTGAGGATTTTACAACTGGGAGGCTTCGTAGTCTGAAGGCAAACTTCATCACTGCTCTCAACCTTGACCGAGGCAGCTCATACCAGATCCACTCCGTCAGTTCGTACCTCTCACAAGAAAAGCCCGAGACATTTACAATGTGTCGCTGTTGACCAAAGGGGACTCGAGTTCAACCACAACACCAGAAAAAAAGCTTCCAGTGGGCTTTACAACAGTTTACCCACAGACAGTCGATAGGATCCTGGTGGGTGGTCCTCTGCACCGCACAAATCTATTTATACCTTTTATTGAGGAGTCTTGATGTGAAATATTTGCATGGGCTCATATTTTGCCTTTTCATGTCGTTGTATTCGCTGCAGTGCAAAGGGCTTCAAGACACCGCCCTATTTTAGATGTGGAATCGTGAAATGATGAGACGGTAAAAGTGGAGACCGGTGGCTTTAATTTCAGGGTATTTGTCAGTCTCGTAAATATTAGGGACATTTTTTATTTTTTTTTTCAAGATGTGAAAATGATTGTCAATGTCAGTGTTACGGAAGCGGAGATAATGAATAAAGTGCACATAACAGAGCTGAAAGTGTGTGATTTGAGCCTGATTTGCTTATTTACCTCTCAGTTTGAATGAAGGCACTCTTTAAGTTTGTAATGATGCTTTTCAACGGGAGTCATCGTCCAAGGTCGATGCCCCCCCCCCCCCCCCCCCCCCCCGATGACACGCTTTGTTTGGTTTAAAAATGAAACGCATGCCGTTTGGCCTTCCGACAATCAAGGACGGTCTCGTTAATATTTGTGAGCGAGACCACCTTTTTGTTTGCGAAGATAGAGATGTTACAGATGTAAGATACAAGTGACTCACGGCAAGGAAGAACGGGAGATGGAACGCTTGAAAAAAAATCAGCTCTGAATGTGAGAAAATAATGAACTGCTTGAATGATCTATGTAAAATATGCTGAAAAATACAAGAAATGGCAAGGTGGTGTGATGAAGAGCAGGCCAGCGTTCATTTCCTCATCCGTGGTTTAAGTGTGCGATCGTGTGTCTTCATTCATCCGCGCTCTGATGGATTGACATTATTTCAACACGTAAAAAAGCCGACGCAGTCGCCACTTGGAATTTATACAATTCTGCAATTTGTTATTTTCATGTTGGCCAGCCTAAAAAAAAAAGAAGAAAGTTGCATAACTGCCTTTTCATATTCGCCTCGTGTCGCAACAACAAACTTAAAAAAAAAAGTTGCTCCGTCACGTTGCGTCTCGCCTCTGGATGAAGACGGATACCGGGTTGTTAAAATTCACGCGGCGCTTTGAAGAGTTGGGTTTACCTGCCACTCACATGGGGAAAAGAAAAATGGAAAAATGCGTTTCAACAAATCAAAACAATGTTGCGTTTGGTTTGTCAGATACGTATGACGCATTTTATTCTTCAATTAGTGGCTCTACATAGACTGTGGGGGTGTTAAAAAAAAAAAAACTTAACATGGCATAGTGAATGAAAATATATTGTTAAGACTATTATTTAAGGATTTTAAATAGTATTTTCTCCTCTCGCGGTCGATTCCTTGTCGTATTAATTATATTCAGTTAATGCAAGTATGATGAAAACAATCATCACCTGATTGTGTCTGGAGGCTGTTTTGGAGGAAGAGTGAAATAAAAGCCTCCTCATTAGGTTCGCTGTGACTCAGTTTGGTCAAAGACGAGGAAGTCGTCACTGGATTTAAGTTCTATCAACTTCACTTCAAAGCAGTCTTACAGTGTGATGGCGAAGGCAAAAAAACTTGTGCGTACAGGGACATCACAGCCGGCACTCTCTGGGAGTGTCGGCTTCATCATCTGGAGCCACTTGAGTTATCATCTTCTTCAAACGGGATGTGTTCAGGTTGACTAAGATAAGGAGGAAAGACACGTGCTCCAGCCTGTGCATTAGGACATCAAGAGGGCGACGCCGCTTCATTCCCATGTGCTTCACTTTCCCTTTTTTAAAAGGAGACACGCATCATATTCATTACAGGCAAAAAAGGGGTGCGTTATGCGCTCCAAAACTGACGGTAGCATAATGTAAATCATATCCAGTTCTGTGGATTATAGAGAGAGCGAGTTGTTGTGCGATGTGAGACGTCTGATCGACCACATTCTTTGGTACTAGGCAATACTATGGTTGTTTGGGCTTTAGGCGAACTTATGATTA
The DNA here is from genome assembly GCF_009769545.1 of Cyclopterus lumpus. Taxonomy (NCBI): domain Eukaryota; kingdom Metazoa; phylum Chordata; class Actinopteri; order Perciformes; family Cyclopteridae; genus Cyclopterus; species Cyclopterus lumpus. The sequence goes on from NC_046973.1 coordinate 5,205,811, forward strand.
CATTTTCAATTCAGTTTATTTTATATAGCCCAATATCACAAATTTGCCTCAGAGGGCTTTACAATATGTACACATATGACATCCCTGTCCCAATGGATCAGGAAAAACTCCAAAATAATAGAAAAAAAAAAACTGTCACGGGGAAAGATTATCATGTTGGATACTGTGTCGACTGACATGACTGACACTTAATTTTGTAGGACATCATTTAGAGAAAGGACAAGTATTTCATGGCTAGTACAAGCACAATTCGTGGCCACCAGGGGGCAGCGTGACAAGCGTTCGTGAACACAACATTGACATGTCAATCGGCACCTTTTTTTGAGTGTTTTTTTTTTTTTTTTTTTAAACTGCTGCTTCAAAACGATCGCCCACTTTTCACATCGGTTGGTCTTCCTCCAGAAAGATCGATGACGTACCGCCACTTTGGATGACCGTCGGTGTCGTTACTTGACGCTCTGCTTTTCGAAAACCCTCCATCCAGTCTGCGATGTTGGAGCGCACGCTTCATTTCGCTGCCTCCAGATCAGCGCCTGCGGTACGTGTCCTCTGTCTGCTGATGAATGCACCTCCTGAGCGCTCGTATCTCCTTCCTGGAGAAGGTCCCGCGGGCCTCCGCTAAGTCGGCAGCATTATTGGTTGCGTAGCGCTCAACCTTGCTACCGGTCCCCTGTTTACTTTGTGTTTATGAAAACAGACTGTGAGCTGAGGGATTTGGCCATCTCCCCTGCTTCTGATATCCTTGAAAGGCAATGTCAGTGCTGACGCTACGTGCATGTTTGGACGAGATATAGTTATAGCTTAGTTATAACTTCAGAAAAGACGATATGCAAATGAATGGATACACACTATTGCCAATATTGTACTTCTCTCTGTTTAAACAAGCTTTTAGGTTTGTCTGGTGCAATAAGTTCATTGTGGATTGTCCGTGTTATATTAAACAATAAATACAAAATCTAACTTTTTTCTGCATCTGCCACTTTCTCAAACGACTAAACAATAGGCAACAAGAAAAGAAAATGCATTTCGGTACTCCTTGGGCTATACTCGTGTCCCTGAGAGAGGTAGTTGTCGTCAGCCAGAATCACGACTGGTGTTTGCAGAGCTTTCTTTGTCTAGCAAAGCCCAGAGGTGTACGCTAGGAATCAAATATGCATCCCCTTCAATTCATAATTAAATCTACACTATAACATTTACTTATGTTAAATAATGCACTTGCATCACTGGTGTGCCCCACATTAGCTAACAAGTAGCAAATGAGGAAAGAGGACGAGGAAAACTACATCTTCAAAAACAATTTGAATAATAGTTTGCAGACATGGTCGCAAAACTTTTTTTAAATGGTCATAAAAGGAATTGCATGTTCCAGTTTATTGCAGCTCAGTGAGCTGACGGGCTTGTTTTCATACCCTTTTTAATAAATGATCATTTTAGTTTTTCACAGTTAAATGGATGGAAGAAACACTCTTCGACATTTCTTTTTCCTTTTCGTTCTTCATTTTTCTTTGCTTGTGTGTGTGTAGTAGTTTCTGATTTGCTCATGGGCCTATAAACAACAAGCTACATTCGAGAACAAAACAAACACTCAAGTGCAAAATGCATCTGACACTTCTGATCTCGGGGTCCTGGAAAGAGGTTTCCCGGAGCCAAATCGGAGCACTTTACAGTTCTGTCGACCAAGCGAAAAGCGTGACAAATCACCTCGAGAAGCCCCCTTCTGTTTCTGCAACTTTAGCATCCCTGAACCTTGTTCTTTGAATGCGGAATCTCTCCCCCTGTGACACTGGTGCATGGGAGAGGTGATGAATGATTGAAGCCCAGACACTTTTTTTTATTCCTCTATATGGTTGCAACACTATCTCCTCTGACAGACGCTGGCTGTGTGGAAAAGGGTATGGATACCGAGTCACGCCTCTCTGAAAAGACAAACCAGGCAGAAAATTGAATACCTCCATTATTTGCAACAATCAATTTGTTTAAATGAAATATGTATGTATCCTAAGGCGGAGAAGGTCCAAATGGACTGCGTGTGTGTTGTACCGGGCTCCTATAGGCAACAAGGTGTATAGTCTAAAGAAACATCGCCATGCTATTAAATTATTCCGACGTCTGTGGTAAGGCACACATATTGCTTCTTCTTCTTTGTGTTTCCATGGTCACTGCAGAGCACTTTTTTTTTTTCTTCTTCTTCTTTTAAATCCTCTCCCAAAATCTCAATAAGAACAATAATTGAGAGCAGATTCCTGGAAGATAGAGGTGGCGAGTCACGGATGACAGTAAATGAGATCTGAGTATGTCGTGGGGACCTAGAAGGATTTAAATATGAATTATGAACACGGCGGAAATTCAGAGTGCTCTGAAAAATCTCCCTCGCGCTTCAATAATAGATATGTTTTAGTGCTCATGCTGGATCCATGTGGTATCTACGTTCATACACTGCTGTTTGTGAGAATAACGCCAAATAATCCCGTTTTAACATGAGTCGGATGCAACTTCCTGGTGAGAAGAATTAAACTCGCGACACCACTTGTTAGTAACTCGAGCGCTGGCTTCAGGTTTGGTTTGTGAAGGCGTGGAACATCTTCTCGTGTATAACCTTTGGATGATTGGAGAGGAAAGACGGGGTCTTACCCCAGTCACTGAAAAAGGTCCTAAATCTATATATAGTATACGACAGCCAGTATTAAGCACTGTGCTGTACATTGCGTCTCTGTGATATAGACTACATGCACTAATATATGAAGTTATTTTACAAATGCCTTCTCAAAAAGATGCAGAAACCTTCTGGGTGGGGGGCAGCCCTGCCTCCTAAGAATGACTTTCCCAAAAACTGCCCTGTCAAATATGTTTTGAGCCAAATGTTACTTTTGCTTTTGACAAATATGTTTTTTAAATGACTTTGTCAAAGTCTACGGAAGGACGAGGTCAGGGTGGTAGATGGGTCATAAAACACAGGACTTTCACCCAGGAGACGGTTGTCTGTGTCCCGTGTGAACCAACTAGTCATTTTAAGCCAAACCATGATACGTTTACTCAGCCCAACTACGTGGTTGTTTTACTTAAAGTGTTAACTGACTGTAATCGACCTGGAGAAAAGGAAAGTGCCGTTGATCTGTATGGGAACGTTATCAGGAGACCGGGTTGCAGTACCAAATATTTGTAAGAATAAATCAGAGAATAAAAGACAAAGGTGCTCGCAGTTACCTCATTTCAGATGCAAGGTTGTGCATTTTGTTTGGGAGCTGATTAGTAAAGGAGGTCAAAATCACAACCACAATTTTGCAGTGTTTTATACTATGGACCCCACCTGTTTATGGACCTGGCTGCCTGAATCTGTTATTGGGACAGAACCTCTTGAGGTAAACAGGAGCATGCCAGCCGGTTCATTTCACAGAGACCGACTGGAGCAGCTGATGGCTCAACAGTCAGTTATTAAAGGATTGTTTCACAGCCAGCGTTCTGTAATGTAATGACAATTTTCTCAAACGAGTTCTTCGCACGGCATCAACTGCTAGATTTTAAATAATCTAAAATAAGATTAAGACCAAACAATAAACGACACAAAAGAACACGCTGGAGCGACTACTTGTTTTTGTCATTGTAGATGAACAAGTGTGCGATGGGGGTCGGATCCACCACTAGTTTAAGAATGATCTCCTCCCTTCAACAGCCAACATGACCTGCAATTGGCAGCCGAACCCAGTGGCGTCTGGGAAAAAAGATGAGTTGTAATGTTGTTGTGGTGTTCTTTCTTTCAACCAGACGGCGAAAGATAAAGAAAGCAGAACGCAGAGCATGGAAAGACTCTCTCTTTGGGAATTGTGTTCCCAGTTTCATTAAACCGCCTCCCAGTTACCTACAAGATAAACAAACACGTTCACCCAATTACGACCGCCACCTGTTCTATATTCAACAGGTCTTTTTCACAAGAGACATGCTGATTTGTCACAGTAGGAAAAGCACAGGTGTAAATAATTCATACGCTGATGGCTGAATTACATTTAGCTGTTTCTGTTTCAGGGACATGGTGTTGTGCATTCTGACTCACCGTCAAGGCTAACTGGGGCACTTTAAAGGAGAACACAGCCATTGTTTACGCCCGTCAATGTGTGCCTAAAAACCTGTTAGAAATAAAAAAAATTGAATATTGCACAAATATCTGATTTGTTGGTGCATTCTTAAAAGCAAAATGTGACGTATTTCAAGGGACAAAAAATGATTTTTCAAATTTAATATGTGACACAAATATAAATGCCATATTTCCATCATATTTTCCACAGTTTGATGCCATATTTAAATTATGGCATCTTGGTGCACCGTCTAATTTAGTACCACTCGGGTTATATCGATGGAGCGCGTGTTAATCTGCAGCAACAAATTAAATCTAAAAAAACCCCGACAAATACAAAATAATCATACCAATATATGTTTGGCTCTGAGAATATTCAGATACAACATTTGTTATGTGAAATGTACAGTACTGGAGGTCTATTTAATTCCAGAGAGTCTAATTGTGCTTCAACTATCACTAACAGCTAACGTGTGTATTTACTCCATGGTTTGATTTTGTTAGCATGTATTGTTCATTTGTATATGAGTTTTCTCCCACTTTGTATTCTGTAAATGTATATGGGACCAATGACTTTGCTGCACTCAAACAGCAGTTTAAGAACACACAGGTCTTAGTTTTTCTCGCTGAGCTCGCTTGAATGAAAAAAACTGGACAACTCATAAATGCGTCGCCCATTATTCTGTGCATGAGCTTGTGTGAAAATTAAAAACACACAGTTTTGCTTGAAGCAAGAATATCACCAAATGTAATATTCTCGTCTCTGTCGGACATAATAATACGCCGCAAGACATTCCAATCAATATTTGTCCCTGGTAATTGTCTCTCGAGGCCATTAATGCTGAAACGTGGGACGTCAGCGACAGCTTGCGAATCGAAGTCGGACCGCTTGAATTTGCGCAACCAAATTTGGCATTTTTGTGACAACACTGGTTCTTGACTTGGACATTGAGGAGTTTCCATATTGATTGGATTAAATGAATAAACTGAGTGTATAAACTCATCTCGGCTCTTTACTTAACTGAGCAAAAAAACAACAAGTGTGTTTGCCATGAGGCTGCAGTGGTTCGGCCGTCAACGCTGAGGGAAAGTTCTCATCTTGTTTTGGATTCAGGATTGTTGAGCCTCAGAATAACAGCGGGGATTAGGGACTCCCTGTTTGTGGGCTTTTCACAAGGCGCTGGCCATCCAGAATCAAAGAAAATAAATCTGAGAGCCACTGAAAGCACATCGAAATCCACTTCACGGACACCGATCGACTCTGGTTGCATTTGAAGCAACAGAAATGGACGTGTAGCCTTCTATGAATGGTGATCAATCATTCGCAGAAGTAACCCCTTTGTCCGTGTCATTGAAACCCGAATAAACAGAACAAAATCGGCTACGTGGTTTGTCTCAATCAATAAGAGGTTGTGTTCAGAAGTGCATAAATGGCTTTATTTTGTTTTAACAACGCGTGTGTCCTTCTCTGGTGGCAGCCGTCCATCATCAGAGAGCCGGCGCAGATGGAAATCAGTCAGAGACAGAGGTGTTAGAATATTTTAACTATGCGGGGGACACTTCTGCATCGCATGAAAACCGACAGAAAATTACAAAGATGGCAATCAATATCTTCTAGTTTGAAAATATTCAATCTTTCCTAATGCGAGTTAGAGCTGCAGATGCTTCAAAAATCAAAGAGTATCTGAAATAAATGTGCAGTAGATTCCTGTTCCATTATTAGAGCTAAACAAACTAATCCCGATTGGAGGGATCCCAGTACTCAGGCTCCTGATGTGTCTCACATGTTTGTGCTAAAGTTATAACTAATTAGAATTTGGGGATTCCTCCTGACAGCTGAGTCTTTTTGGCCCGGTGGCAGCCAGATATGTGAGTGTTGACTCCCTGCGAGGGGATCAGACATATTTACAGGATTAAAGAAACTGCCGAGTACACTGTCCAAGCAAACTGTGTGATGATCGGACGATGTCGTCGAATATCGAGACGCTCAGCGGACGGCAGAGAGGGGTGGCATTTCTCACCCAATGTGCCCCTTTTATGTGACCGAACAAAAGGAAAGCGATGCATCACAAGAGTCATGATTTACACAACACGGGCAAAATGTCATCGGCAATTAGCCGACGCCGCGGTCGGGAAGGAGAGAGGTGACCTGCTGTTCTCTGGCCTTTGGTCGGTGCTTGGCTTTTGTCCTCGGTGTCTTTTCTTCAGCAAATCATACACAGGAAAGAGGCCGAGCATGAAGAAGAACCTGAAGAAAGAGGCTCAAAGATAAATTAGCAGTAATACTGTTTGTTTGACCTTGCTCAATTGAAACCGGTTGCCGACTTCTGTAACCTTTGGTTACACAAAATACAGAGCTTCTACTGCATCAGGCTCACATGGAGGGCTCCGAGTCCTGCACAAGATAAAAACACCGGCAGTATGGTAGAAGTGACCCAATTCAACCACTTCAGTGATTCAAATTGTCTTTCATGTTGAGCGATGGTTACCAGCGAGTGTTGAAACCCTAAATCATAGTCAGGTTTCCAAACGTTCCTCGTTTTAGCTCGCTGTAATCAGTCCTCCTATTCATAGTAGCCATTAAGAGATCCCTTCCTAATGCATTTCCAATCGAAGCGCTGGGGAACAGAATCCATTCCAAAGTGTATCTGGAGCTTCGGCAGTCTCAGCTAGGCAAATGTGTGTCTTTGTGTTACTCTTCCTACACCAGATTTAACCCCAAAAAGCCGACATCACATCAAGTGGGGCTCTTTCTAACTAAGTGAAATGGCTGAAGCTTCATATTCACTTCAGTTAAGCTTTGGAAAACATCTTTGTGGATTGTCGACACATGGGCCAGTACGTATTGTTGTAAGACAAACCTGAACATTTGTAAACCCTTCATATATGTGTGTGTGTGCATCTCTCCTCAGAGAAAGTGAGATAACATGTATGTGTGTTTCACATTAAAACACCTACATGCAGAAAATGAACCTCTTAAGTGTCACTGAAATGAATTTGATGGCGCAGTATAATGGCTGTTGCGAAGGAGGAGGTGGTGGTGTTGGTTTTTATTGCCCTGTACGTTTTCCTTCGGTCCGTCTCCGGGTCCAGTTCAGTTACTTTAAATGTCCGGCAGTGACTGATGGCAGGCAGAGGAGCAGCAATGAGATCATCTCACTCCACCGATTCACTGCAGCCATCTGTACCACTGCCTGGACGCGTTTTAAGGAAGTGGGTTTGTTCGGTGGTTGTGTAACGTAGTGTTCTGTGGATTCAGTGGAGGGGAAAAAAGCATCTGTTCTCAAATAAAACATTAGTGCAGCCTCAAAGCGGCAAAACAACAGACAGGGTTGTTCTTGTTCGCCGCTCTTCTGTCTGAACCATCATCTCCTAACTGCTTCTACAGACCTTTTAGATTGTCTGTTGGATAACCATTTGGCTTTTACGGCACTTATATATTAAGTTAATGGCTAACGGGAGTGGATTTAGTTTTTAGGTTGAAGGAGGATTGTGTAGACACTCAGTCACGTCTGATTTGCCCCCGGACAGATGTGAATCTGGAGGAAACAGTGAGTGGGTGTTTGTCACAAATAAAGATGACACATTTTAATGTAAAAAAACAACAAAAAACAATTCTGATACTCATCATCGCTGTCAAAACTTTTTTCTTCAAAAAAAGAAACAAAATGTGTGCGTATACGCCGGCATCTCTTTTCACATTTATCTATAAAACCGCAGCCTGCTGTGTGTGTGTGTGTGTGTGTGTGTGTGCCACGTAGTTTAGTCGTGTAATGTCAGGTTTTTCCAAAAAGAGTGGGTGGAATTACTTTATGCTGTCAAGTCCTGATATCATACTGATACGGGGAGCCTATAATCTCTGAATAGGTAGAAAAGTTAATGAAAAAGCGAGATATGCTGATAATCCTTGGCATTATCGGACGACGGCAAGAACAAATGGAAGGTGTGTCATTCCCACAGGGCGCTCCGCGGCACCACTGGGCACGAGGCTCGGCAAGGTTGCTTATTCTCAGTGGTCTGTATCAACTTAAAAAGGGAACGATTATTTGAATCCCCGGGGGATGTATGTTGGAAAAAATGAGATTCTGCTCAGGCACAGCTGGCAGTTTAGCAACATTTACAGCAGCAAGGAGATATTATGAGGGGTTCATTGGCATCTGCAGCAACAACAAAAAAGGTTTTTCGAAGACGTGGCTGCTTTATTGATATACTATTGTTTTGACTTGAATCAATTAGGTATTTGCAGAGATTCATGCTTGTGTTCAAGTCCTGTGATGCAGGATCTGTGTGAACAAAAGTACAGAAAGGCACAGCATGAGTCAGGAAGCTGCCCTACAAATGTCATATTTTGTGAAAACTCGCTGCATGACAAACTATCACACATAGCAGACAGAAGCGTGTAATGTAGGAGCAATTTTTGGGATACCTGTACACATCAAACACAAGTTTGATAACATTCTGCTCTATTACACGCTAGAATTGCATCCATTTCCTCAGAATTGATCTTCAATAAAGTTTATTAGCTACATGGGGACAGCAAGCATGCAGTGGTCATTATTCCAAAGGCATACAGTGCAAGTAATGTAAGTGATATATATATATATATATATATATATATATATATATATATATATATATATATATATATATAAAACATTGCGTTAGTTCATGCAGGACACAAGTCATACGCCCCCAGCTGTAACAAGCTGACCGCCAACTGCCGGCAAAGCTTTGCCTCCACCTTTTCTAGTTCATAATTCATCATTTATAGCACAATGGTGAAATGGAATTCAATGTCTTGCTTTGGGCCCGCTCTGTATACCCATGGGGGTTTCTGGACTGGTATGCTGCTCGGCTAGTCCAGGGAGCATTTTAATAGCGGAGCTACCACCCTGAAGCATAACTGTATGTACATGTGTTGCAATACATGTAGAATATTATAGAATTGAGTGACGTAATGACGCGTCCTTTTGTGTGTTTCTTCCACCGCCACAAGAAATTAACTGGGTTCAATTTGGAATGTTTACGTCTGTTAGCCAAGCGTGACTGGGCTGCTAACAGCTAACGCTAACTAGCTGTCCACAATGTTGCACAATCAAGGAAGCAGTAAGGTCCACGGGAGACTTTACTAGCTTGTACATGTGCAGTACCAAGCAGGCAGGATGTATGGATCAGGTAGCAAGTGACACTAATGTTGTTGTTTTTTCCTGTGTAGCGTCAATGAGCTGATAGATTATGGGATTACGCGATGGCGTATTCGTTAATACCCAATCCAGCATTTCAGGCCGTATCGGAGAGAGGCAGTCCATCTCTGTGTGTGAGGGATGTGAGGGCAGACAAGTGCAGTGTTATCCACATGTGTAAGTGTTCGGGGAAATGCTTTGGAAAGGCACTCAGTACCGGCTGTCAGTGTGAGCAGACTTTAAGACTTCTTTTTCTGGTTACGGTGTGTGTTTCTCTGTGTGTGGAGTGAGGAGTGAAGTTTTAGTATTGCTACAGCCGCGGAGTAATTACATGAGGTTACTGTTAAAAGCAACGAGTCACTTAACATGATCCATTGACAATTTAAAGTTAGTTATGTACAAATGAGTTCTATTGCTTTGGAAGCAAATGAAAATTATAAAAATCGTTTTTGTGTTACATTTCAGCTTCACCTTAACAGCTGATCATGTTTCATGATCAGGGTGAGCTACATGGCAAGAGCCGAGAACAAAGAACGAGGTTAAAGCTTCTATCAGGATCTTTCATTTTGTGTTAATGTTGGTGGTGTGACAGTCCTGGTTCTGGTTCTCCCGGGTCTCCTTTAACCCCCAACCTCCTTTTTACTGCGTGGGCCTCGCGGCGACTGGCGAAGCACAAAGGTGAAGCTCTGCAATCATCAAGTGGACCAAGTTGCTGGACATCATCACACTTTATAACAGCGTTACACATGAGCTGCAGGTGAATTGATGCGGTCGGGTTGACGGCCCAAGCTTCACGGGTGACTTCATAAAAACTGCCACTTGTTTATTTCCTGGAGTACTGTGCAGCATTGTGGAGGTAAACCCAAGGTAGTAAAAACTGTTGTCCTAGCTGCATTTAATCTTTTCTTATAATGTGACATTATATTCACAAAGCCCCTCCGAATGGATTCACTTAACCCCACTGTTAATTAATGTACCATAAAACTGCTTAACACCCTTTTTTAATTTGCAATAAACAAAAGGTAGTAATGAGCAAGAAAGGGAATAACAGTACGCAAACCGTGAATGTTTTTCCTGTTCATGTATCCCTGTTTCATTCAGGTTTTGTCTTGTTATTGCAACGATACTTCTGTTTTATACTGAAAAATAAAAAAAAGTAGCACGATCATCTTCCTCTTTTTTCTGTTTGAGTGGTTTCACCTTTATCTTGTTTGTTTCCGCTTTCAGCTATACAGTATGAGTACACTTTTGTGCTTTGGCCTATTTAAGAAGTATTTGCCTTGAAGTAGGGAAAATATACTGCCATGCAATTTGCTCTGAACTCTATTGCTTTCAACTGCGTCACATTATTGTTGTTGCTATGGCGCTTCAAAGGACGTTCAACACACAACTACAGCAAATGGATCCCAAACTTCCTGAAAAAAAAGACTTTGAGGCAAAAAGTAAGATTCAAGCATGTGGTACTTATAAAATAAAACCATCAAAATTGTGTTTGATAATTGGCTTTAGTAAATAGTTATCACATGCATTGCACTAGCCAGTAGGGAGTGTATTACAGCAGGCCACGTGGAGGAACACGAGTCATGAACGTGTGTGCCCGGTGCTGCTGGAGCCCGGTGTGTGTGTGTGTGTGAGAGCAGGACAAATAACACTGCATCAACTAGTTGTCAAACTAAGTCCATGACCTGTTTTATGGTTTTTCACAAGTAATAGAATCTATGATTGGGACTTGAAAGAACTGCACTCAGTTTGTGAGTGCTGTAACTTTGCCGGCTGTAACAAAAAAACAGATACAGATGCAGACTTATATTCCCACACACCTTTGAGTGCACAAAGTCTTTGCTGCAATATTATGTGCAGTGGCAACACAAACGTGGAATGGATCCTTGTCTTTACCTGCAGCCCACATGTTTAGCAGATGACCAGCCAGACATAAAAGTAACAAAGCGGAACTTACTGGCACAGTTGAGGGACCCTGCTATAGCTATATATGTATGTATATCGGGAAAAATAGCTAAAGTTTGAGCAACATGTATGGAAAGGACTACAGGATCTGTTGCAATACAACACAATCTTTACAGAAATTTGGCTTCCAGAGAAGTACTAAGACTGCGAAATTGGTCACATGGAGCTAGATCAGGTTTTTAACATCACCAGACAATGGTTTTATTGTCTCTTGTGTACCACAATCAAGACAAATAATCTAAGAACCAGCTGCAAACAATTCAGAGCCTTCTTTCTTGTGAAGAATATGTCGGAGCACAGAGGACCTGGAATATGTTGCTCATATTGGGAAGAACAAATGCATATTGTGCTTTTTCAAAAGAGGCAAAGCAGCCCAGTTTGAGATAAAGCCTGAATGGGCACAGGGAGAGCATTGATTTTTGTCTTTATTTAATTGCATCCAGCTTTTCTTTTGCTCTAAGCATTGTGACTCTAAGGGACCATAGTCACTTCTAAAAAGAGCTAAGTAAATCTGTGTGTCGTCTGCGTAGCTGTGATAAGCTCTGTCATTGTCATATATGGCTTGAACTAGAGGAAGCATGTACAGGTTGAATAATAGCAGCCCGAGAATCGTACCCTGGGGGACTCCACATGTCCACTCATATTAATGAGTGAATCTACAGGACGAGCGGAGTTTAATTAAATCACATGGTATATGATCGTATACTGCAATGGTAGACCCTGTGTCATGCGGCGGGAACTGTGGAGGAGGACTTGGACACAGAGTGGAGGGTTAACTAACCGTATATTTATTCCTTAACAAAAAATCACAGGGAAAAAAAACCTGGAAAAGACTAACACTAGGTTCCTGGACATGACTATGACTAGGCGTGTGTGCAGGACGAGGGATCAGACACACTGGCACAGGACAAGGGGAGACACAGACTATAAGTACACATGAGGGAAGTGGGGAAACAGGTGGACACAATCAGGAATCAGGGAAGACAATCAGACTGGTGACACAAGAGGAAGGGCACGGAACTTGAAACGAAAGGAGAGTTAATTTCCAAAATAAAACAGGAAGTCACAAAACAAACATGGAGACAGGACAAAAACCCAACTTGACATACAGGTGTGACACCCTGTTTAAATTTACTGAAAAAACATTAACTTGTTTTCAAAAGAAAACCATTGCCACTGAGGGAATAACATGTTGAATAAGTTATGTTTGATATTGCAGTTCTGAGTAAGATAGTCCATGTTGGACTTTAAAGTATAATGCCAATGTTTAGAACATATATTTTGGGGAGGAGTGTGGAACGCTCAGCCCTCGCATTTCCTTTTAAACCTGCCCCATTCCTTAAATTTATTAGTACTCCCCCCGATGGTGTAAGCTGTGTCGGCACATTACTGCAAGACACATAGTCTGAGCCTGTGGACTGTTGAAACACTCAAAATGGGACGACTTTATATATTTGGTGATTAAATTATATATAAGTTTTTATACACCACTAATGATATAAAATAAGGTCTGAATGGTGTGTATCTGTGCAGGGTCACAGACTGAAACAGAATGGCAATTTATCATGTTCATATTTTTGTACTTAAAAGTGGAAAAGCATGAATATTGCAGCTTTATCCAGGCACTGCATGAGCTATTCAGTCCTCCATAATGAAACACACTTTAACCTGACAACTTTGCATTCCGGTCTGCATCCAGCTTGCATCATGGCAACACAGAGGATCAAGCGTATCGCCTTGACTTTCAGGGGCTGCTAGTGCCCAGGTGTTTTGAAAGAAAATACTCATGTAGAGAATGCTCAGCCTTGATTAATCATGCTGTTACAAGTGAAGAGCAAACAAGTTGCACATATAGAACATCGATTACACAACTGTTAAAGGTTATTTGGATGGATTACCCTGAAATGAGGCATCCTATTAATACATTAAATATTATAAACTGCCATACGGCTCAGTTAACACACATATGTGCAGCTCTGAACTTTTTAAGTGATGCAGTTAATATGGAAATGATTCTTTACATAAAATACTTGGCATTCAGGTTGCCAAATACGATGTCATATACCTACAATATTCCGGATGTTCCTTTAAAACATAACACGCATATAGAATTATGATGATGTGCATGACGTCAGGGAGTTTATTAAATATTTATAGCGCGCTAGCCTAAGTCCATATATCTTCACAACTTCTTTATGAAAAGGAAAGGCGGGCTGAGCATCTAAATCCCGTCGGAGGGGAACAGAACATCCGCGCGTTTGGGACGCAGGACGTGTTGGACTTTCCACGCACAACCAGGAGAAGGAGGATAACGATGGGCGTCAAGTTCCTCTGGGATTCGTTTTAAGACAGTGGCACCATGCAGTGATTGATTAACTTTACACTACTTAAGAAACACTTGTTTAAAGGCTGAGAGAGCATTTTTCTTTTTCTTTCCCCTCTCGCTGGAGAGCCTATATCCTCCAGCTCCAAGTTGTTCTCACAGTTCAGCCACCTATGAACGGGAATAGTGCGATTTACGCGCAGTTGGTGCCTTCGACTAGCCACCCCTTTCCCCGCATGCCAGCGTGTCTGACTTTCGGACCCGTATCCTCACCAGACTCCGACCGCGGACCGAAAGAGGAAGAAGTCTCCGATGGAAAATCATGCAGCGCTTTGAACCCATGGAGACATGGCGCATAGGTTCCTCTTATCTACGAACGGATCCAGCGCCAGATTCGCCTTCATATTCACGGTGTCACTGTCCTGCACCTATTTGTGCTACAGTATTATTTTTTGCCGCAGCACAATCATGACAACCCAGGGTTACGAGGGGAGAAGATGCTCGCCGAGCAAGAACGCGGCAGGGAAGAAACTTCTGGGGAAATTAAACGATTGCGCTTCGCTGGAAGTCAGCTCGGCTCTGGATGAGTCCGCTGCCCGCCGAGGGTCAAGTGATGTCCGCGAGCAAAGTAAAGCCCCTTCCTCGTCTGGAAGCCACTGGGCTGACGTGAAGTTGAGAAACATGAGTGTTGTGCAAAAATATGGAAATAAGAAGCTGCCCAACGCGTTGATAGTCGGCGTGAAGAAAGGAGGCACCAGGGCGGTGCTGGAGTTCATCCGGATACATCCAGATGTGCGCGCTCTTGGAACAGAGCCGCACTTTTTCGACAGGAACTATGACAGAGGGCTTGACTGGTACAGGTGAGACACTATTTAAATAAACATTCATACTAAAACGTTTTTTTGTGTCTTTTACTGGGAAATTGTTCATTGATATTTCTGCATAGAATTTGCTGTTTGCACTTCAGTCACCCCTCTGCTCTGCCGGGCAAGGGACTCTGATATATGACGTAATGATGAACGCTTCCATGTCCAAATGTCCATTCAACTCGTTTTCTGACAAGTATGAATGCAGGTGTATTCTAGTACAAGGCACTTCCCTGTCATGTAATTCTATTGAGATGGCCTATAGTTCAATTTACGGGGAACATCTCTCTCTGTGTGACATCCCCCAGATGTTTGCTGTCAGCAGGTCTCCATGGTGCTGAACAGACGGCTCCATGAGACAGATGTAGGATCAGTTCACACAAAAGAAAAAAAACAGCCAACAGTGCAGATGACACAGGCAGCCTGTAGGTATACCAGCAGACTTCAAACAGCCACACCAGGGCACAACATGTTGTTTTTTTTGCCGGGCTGATGAAGGCAAAAAGGCCCACAAGGTGCAGTGAGCCCAGAGAATCGACCCCCCACCCCACCCATCTCTGTCTCTCGGTGTCACTCATTTATTCGACAATGTGTCTTTCAAGAAGGCCCTGTTGTATCTAATTTGAATACGAGACTTATTTTGTTTTCCTTTTCAGTTTCCTCTCAACCAAAAAAAAACAAACAGATTACGCAGTGACTGAAAACGTCAAGTCGGCAAAGGTCCTCCAAAAGACTCGATGGTGTTGCGTTGCATTATGTCATATTGTTGGAGCAGCCTTCAGATCTGCGCTCTCACACCCACAATGCCACCAGTGTGGCGGAAACAGACCTCAGAGCAGTGCTTCCAAGAACATGGAACAAGTGGGGACATCTGTTCTCAAGCACGTAGCTGCCCATTGTGTCTCAGCTGATGGTTCGCTCACATCTCGTTAGACTTGCACACACTGCAGTTTTTTTTTTTTAGACTTACTTAGCTTAGAAAATACCAGCTGTATTTTTATGCCTCCGGCCGACAACAGCCATGGCCGGAGGTAGGAAGGAGGGTTTGGGATTCTCATGAAGGTGATATTTCAAAAGAGAAGGAGGGTATTTTTCAAAATTGGTACAAACTTGAATTCCAGGATGAACTGATTCCACTGTGTTTTTGGGACACATGGACCTGTTAGACTTTTCTCTCAATTGACACAGACAACAAGGAGGAAGTGGATAAAGGTCGACCGTCAAATTCCCCCAGGATTTGTTTTAAATTGGTAGCATCACTAATTGATCCAGACTTTAGACTTAATAAAACGTGTTTAAAGAAGGACTGACCAGTTTCTTCCCTCTGCCACTTCTTTAATTAAACAATTGCTCTCCGCTGGCAGTCAGGACTGGATGAGCCACTGGGCTGACATGAAGTTGAGAAAAAAATCTGGGAATAAGAAGCGGCCTCACGCATTAAATAGTCGACATAAAGAAAGGAGGCACGAGGGCGGTGCTGGAGTTCATCCGGATACATCCAGGTGAGAAGGAATGTCTTCCACCGAGACTCAAGATGAACTGTTTACATGTTGGCAGTCAAAGGTCACCGTGACCGTGACCTCAACCCGTCCCATTCTTGTGAAGGCGATACCTCCAGTGCACTTTGAGTGAAGTTCTCCATATTTTGACACATGTTCACTTGGACTCGAGGACAAATTGATTGGACTTTTAAACATGTTTTTTGGTAGCTCCAGAATTCAAATGCTAATTATGACAATTTCACATAAATGTATAATAGG
Source organism: Cyclopterus lumpus (assembly GCF_009769545.1). Taxonomy (NCBI): domain Eukaryota; kingdom Metazoa; phylum Chordata; class Actinopteri; order Perciformes; family Cyclopteridae; genus Cyclopterus; species Cyclopterus lumpus. Next base: position 5,221,977 of record NC_046973.1, read on the forward strand.
ATAAAATGATGAAGCGATAACATTTTGGACAGACGTGGATGTAAATTGCAACATGACTGGTTGGCGGAGGAATGGAGCCACAAGGTGGTAATTCTAGTTTTTTGTCAAGGTGTGTCCTTTAATAAATGAACCGTTTAACCCAGCAGAGACAAACTTCAGTGGGCGGGCACTAAGCTCATTACACCAGTTTGATTCCAGGGCCTCGTTTCAGCCGAGTAAATCAAAGTGTTACGTCAAAGTGCCGCAGTGCTATCAAGCTATCAAGTTTGATTTAACCTTAACTTCATAGGCTGAAGAGTGAAAATACATTTGCAAAATGAATAAACAATGCAGTGAATGTGATGTCTGTATGAATGCAGTGTACTTGTGCAGATGCGAGATGCTCCATCACACACTGTACAGTAGAGACATCTGGAAAGCTGATCCATAGTCCTTTTAATCTTCAAACTAATGAATGAATAAGAGGCTCTACGATCACAAAGATGCAAAAAAACACTCCAGATTCCCCTGGTTTGAAGATCAAAAAAACATTTCATAATTTGCATGTTCATTAAGGTCTCTCTTCAATTAAAATTCCTGATTTTAATCTTTAATTCCCCCTGTAGTATCCTTGGTTAACACTGGGAGGCCATGTTTTTGTATAACACAGGAAAGAGAAGGTACAACTTCCTAAGGCGCTTCTTGAGACAGTTTATTGTTGTGCGTGTTTCTCAAATGAAATGGATTGAGAGACGTCCGCAAACGAAAGGCGTCGCTCTTGTTCACACTTAACAGAACAAGCTGCAAAGGAATCGACGGATACCTTGACACATGCACGGCGTGATGTTGCCCAGAGGATGTTTCCTTTGAGGGGTGAAAGTGTTGATTGATTTCCGTGTGCACAAAGAAGGCCGTATGTAAACTCAGTGTAACAGGGGGTCGGTTGTACATCATCGAAGGCATTTCTTCGTTAACAAGCTTCTGCAGCAACGGCAACTTAACAAAAACATTAGAAATTAATCCACTCAGTGCGGCAGCAACCTTCCTTCACATTAATCTGCAATCTAAATGCAGCTTAATGATACATCGGGAACTGTTTATGCCCAGAGGTTTGGGCTTCACTGAAGTTTTGATTTTGTGATGTCACTCTTAGATCTAAGCAAAGATAAATCGAGGTCCCACGCTGATCCGATGCCACAATTACAAAGCTGGAATATTGCACACTTGTCAGAAGCTGACAGTTCATATACTCGGGATACTTAAACAATACCATGGACACCGAGGCCACAGAGGCTGGTTTAATGCAGCTGTTATTCAACTTGGCAAGTGACTGAGTGGTGCTCATTGTGTTTGACTGGCTCTCAGTGATTATCTGTCACGGTGTTTGGCTCGTTGGCAGCGCGTCGCCTAAAGTATCTTTCCATTTTGATTAACTGTCACATTCTTCTCTAAAGCAAGTAACAATGTATTTGCTCATTACACATGTGTTGCTCTGTGCACAAGTTATTAGTTTGCCTTTTTATCTGTCTACCAAATTACTTTTATCATTAATTTATTTTTCATTTAATCTGTTTTCAGTTTTCTTTTTTTTTTCTTTTTATCTTCCGACCACAGATCTTTTGGGATGCATTAAAGTGGCACTATTAGGAAACATCTGGAGACTCAAATTAATCAGAAACACCTAAAACAATTTAAAGAACATATACATAAATGATACATGAAGTGTGGCTCCAAATGATCCATGAAAAAGAAAAGTCCTGCAAGGAAAAAACATGTATACAAAGTAACAGAAAGAAGTTTTGAGTCTGAGAAAGATTAACACATTTTAGGCAGGACATATGACTGAGAAGAAGTGAAGAAAATAATTAGGCCTATATAGAGAAGTTATTATAAATTATAATAGTTTAATCTATGAATAGTCAAAAAGACAATGAGCAGCAGTTTATTTCTAATCATTAAACAGAGACAGGGGGGCGGGGCTTGTGCACGTTAGGCTACGCATGGAGCGATGGATCGTTCCCTAATCTAAGAGTGCAGGTGCATATTTCATCTTTACCATTATAAACGAGGAACTGCAGGAAGTTGGCCTCCAAGTTTTCCAATAGAAATATATAATCACAACATTTGTGACGCTGGTTCGTTTTACAAATTTGCTCGCAGCTAAAAGGCAAAGGCTTTTCATCTGTAGCATTATGACTAATGTTGTCTGATTATGCATATGGAATAAATGCACTTGTTGTCACATTTTGGATGCATTGAGTTGGTAATATTGATAGCTGCATGGGCGCTGTCCAGTGCTGATATTGTTCTCCTTTGCATGTGATATATGTTTTTGTCATTGCCTTGCAGTCACTTTTATTTCAACTTTTGTTGACAATTCTTTGGCCAAATTCAATTAAAAACCAAATGTATATCTACTGTTCTGAGTGCCATATCTGCTTTTATTGAAAATAAAAATAACTATTTGGTAGCAGATTTATCTTTTTGGTGTGTAATGAGCATTATAGCCTTCCAGACCGACTACATGTGGAATTAAATGTACTAAACTTACTATCTTTTTCAAAATTGCAAGTTTCTTCCCAAGGAACGATGATAAACTAATTAATTATTCATTTTCAGAACTAATCTCTGTAGAAAAGAAAGCTCAACATACTCTTTTATCAAGAACTACTTTGCTTTTATTGAAAGTTATTTCTCATTAGCTCATATCTGTTGAACAGAGAAAAACATACAACATGTGACACCAAATTAACTGCGGTCAAACCCAGTCTGTCCCGTTACATTAAGCGTGTGACGGATCATTTAGGCTCTGAAGAAAAATGGTGCAGTGTTCATTACTGGGCCTCCTCAACAGAACACACACACACACACACACAGCCAGCCAGCCTCATTTATTTCACGCGAGTGTGTTCGCATGGCCATACAGGAGCGGATAAAACATACCTTTCACCGACCACCAGTTTCCTAGCTCTTCTCTCGCCACTTTTTTTCCATCCTCCACAGAATCAGAAAGATCAAACAAAAAAATATGTCGCTATACAACATCAAGACTTAAAAGGGCATCTCGGCTCTATTGATTTCACAAGAGTCAGAAGCACTTCCAGCTGATTCGCAGACAAGGGTTGAAATTGTATGAGAGGCTATAGTTGCAGCAACAAATATTCTGCAGGTCCACATTAATTGGCTCGGGGAGGCAGGGAGCTCTGGAACAGTATCATCAGAAAGGTTGACGAGGACAGAAAGTTAGATGGTTCTCATTTAACACAGAAAACTGCCCATTATACAGCCATGGATTGTGAGGCATAACTCTGCATTATTAATGAGCTGTCTTCATTGCAGTGCAGCTCAGAGACATGTAGTGGTTAACGTTAATTAAAAAACAACTCTTTCTGAGATGTTTCCCCGGTGAGACCAGGCTGAACTGCAGAGACATTGTGCTTGTATTCCTTTGAATAGAATCATTTTGTAATCGTGCATACATTTTGTACACCAACAGTGCCTATCTGGCTGTGATGTGTGGTATTTCGATACACACTTGCACTACTTGCTTATTAGCCATCAATCTGTCTGTCTGTCAGTCCACCATTTTGTTCCAGAGAACTATTTTATAATTGCCATGAAATTGACATTCATGGTGTTCAGAGGATGAAATATCTTCAATAACTTAAGTGATTACTTCTCCTGAAACACCACAATGAGGTTCACATTTGTGTTTTTGACCAAACTGTTTTGACAACTATTGGATGTTACATAACAAACAAAATGTATGTAACTAACAAACTTACTTAATCTAAACTAAAACATGATATTTTCTACTAAGTAAACCTACTTTGCAAGTTTATTTTAAATAGACACTGCACATTGTGACACGGACCAATCAGCGTCCTGCCAGGAGCTACTGGTAGCTACATGCAGCTACATGCAGCTACATGCAGCTACTGACAGCTACATGCAGCTACTGGCAGCTACATGCAGCTACATGCAGCTACATGCAGCTACTGACAGCTACATGTAGCTACATGCAGCTACAGGCAGCTACTGGCAGCTACATGCAGCTACTGGCAGCTACAGGAAGCTACATGCAGCTACTGGCAGCTACAGGAAGCTACATGCAGCTACAGGAAGCTACATGCAGCTACATGCAGCTACAGGCAGCTACTGGCAGCTACATGCAGCTACTGGCAGCTACAGGAAGCTACATGCAGCTACTGGCATCTACTGGCAGCTACAGGAAGCTACTGGCAGCTACTGGCGTGGTTTAGGTTACAGAGAGCGACTGTTGGTTCAAAACAACAATGGCGGCTCCAGAGATGTTAGCGTAGATGCTGCAGTAGCATCAGTTATGCATCAAAACAACACTGAAGGTTTTTCCCAAATGGGAAAATATGTTTTCGTTATTCCCCCGACTGGATCTGGCATCAGTGTGATTGACAGATGGTTCAGCTAATCACCTCCTGCTTCCAGTGACAACTTCTCAGATGGTTCTGTGTTACAAACCATCTGGCGGGTCAGGTTAGTATCAAAGGCCTGTGCCTTGTGCACCTTTCATCCCTCACAAATCCGTCAAATTCATCTTCCTGTAACTCACGAAAACGTAACACCTTATAAACTGGAAAAATCTTGTCAATATACTTAATGGATGCAGTACTTATTATATTTTGACTCCACTTTTCACGTTCTAGGAAATATGGTTGTTGATGAAGTCATTACTGTACAGTGTTTGGTTCAAAATAATTGTAAATGGCAGCTGTCTGATTTGTCACTTAATGTGTCTTGAAAGTGAAAATAAATGTCAATTTTTGCTTGAGTACAAATGATACTATCAAACTAACTGTCATTTTGTAGACATTGCAATCTGGAGATATCCAGCAGTCAGCAATCCTCAGCTCATCTTAGCTCATCCTTAGAGAGTGTCAGCTTGTTAACTCTCCCCCCTCGGCGAACCCAGTGTGTCACTCCCTCCTGACCGGTGATCAAATACCATCTAAGCCCTGCCTCCTGTGTCTCCGTGTCTACTTTCCCACCATCTAACTGAAGGGTAAAGCCACTAAAGGTGTGTGTGTGTGGACTGTCCTCCCTTCATTTATACATATCCTTGACTCACATTGTGAGAAGCTATGGTGTGAACTTTGAAAAGCTCCAATGTTGATCTCTATTCTCATTTCTGAATGATGAATTGAGAAGATGCTGCTGTTAAAATCCACACACAGGTGATAGTGGAGAGGAAGTGTCTAGGGACAGGCAGACTCTTTCAATTAAGACATTTACAATGTCGCAATGTTATTATTATGAAGGGCGATTTACATCAATTATGAGACGAGAAAAAAAAAAAGAAGAAGGTTTCGCTGCCAAACAGATGATATTACAGCGTTGCAAAAAGCTCAAATCAGCTGTAAATGCATCGAGAAATACACAAAGCAGTAATCCTCATCTGAGAACGAGCAGTTTAGGATTTCAGAGCATTCCTGTCTTCATTTCAGTGCCTGCGGATACTTCCCCGTGCCACATGTTAATGTGGCAGCTCGTAGCTCAGCTCAATTCGGCGTGTTATTGTTCAAGGAGACCAAGTGTCAGTCATTTCCCTCTGCAGACCAAACCAGGAATAATTGTTACTCCAAGGAAAACAAGAGCAACTAAATGGGTTTTGGTTCACGGTCAAACACATCATCGCCAGACAGTATTGTCCTGCTCTGAATATGTTTTGGGAATTCTCTGATGCCATGAGATCTGGCTCAGTCTGCTACTCTCAACCAATTTGTCTTCTAATAAAATAGAGAGACGCTTGATTCTCAGAGCGCTGAATTGTTATTCACCTCTGTTCCTCACCTAGCTGGATTGGCCGCAGGATTTGCAGAGTATCCGTCTGGACTGCTCTTTGTTAACTCTTAATAGACTTCCGAGGCACCGGGCCTCCGTTGCTGGTGATTAATGATCAGATGTCATCACAGCTGTAATCTAAGTGAGTGATACTTTAATAATGGAGCAGCTCTCTTTAGCGGAGACTGGATCTATGCTAGATCAAGAAAAAGAGGAAGATGCCATTTTTAGGAAGTGCAGTGGCACAAACATGATGATTCACCCAGCATATGAAAGCATAAATTAAAAAATTATTAAATCATGTGAGCGAAAAAAGAAAAAGAAAAAAAAAAGAAGCTCCAATTGAAGACATATAAATGTGTCGAAAAAAAAAGAAGCAATTCGGGGCGACTGTGGGTCAGTGGTTAGCATGCCCGTCTTTCAATCAAGAGGTTGGCATTTCAATCCCCGCCCTAGTCGATGTGTCCTTGAGCAAGACACTTAACCCTGCATTGCTCCCCGTAGCTGTGTCTACGGTGTATAATGTAAAGTGTCTTTGAGTATCTTGAAAAGCACTATATAAATTAAATGGATTATTATTATTATTAATAAATTACCCTGAAGCTGCAAAGACAGGCTCTCAGACACTTGTTTAATGTTTTACTAACTAGACCAAAATACTATATAAGTCCAACTCGGCACGGCATTTGCATCCTATTTTTTGTGTGTCTTTAATTTATTTTAATCTTCCATTTTGTTACCATTGATATACTGTAGTTGCATGTTTTTGTGTTGCTCTAATTCAGTCTGAAGATCAAACAATGTGTTGAATATTATTTGACTTTGACTGCAGACCTCTGATAAAAGTTGTTGTTCTATTTCTTCAATACATTTTCACTTCTCTGTTTCTGAACCAAAGCTTTTAATGTGACCGTGACCATCGTGACTCTTGGTGCTGCTTACTGTGATAACACACAGGCAACAAGAGCCGAGAGACATTTTTCCTTTAATTCACTGTGTAACTGTTTGGTTGTTAAATGACTCAGGGGACCAAACAAACACCGCACGTGTAATGGATACTTTGATTTGGACCCCTCTCCGGTCAGTCTGTGAGGCTGCACATTGTTCAAAGGGCTCATTAATCGTCCTCGTAATGACACACATTTGTTGTCCGGTGGGAGGGACCGGCCATTCTCTACATCTGTGCCCACAATCACATCCGTGTTTGCCTGCAGCTGTTATTGTATTAGTAATAGTCTAATTAATTACATGTAATAGAGAAGATGATGTGCATTCAGCACTGGTTAGCTTCGGATATATATATATATATTATCGTGATTTTTCTATATTGACCAGCCCTAACTTAGTTTTATATATATATTCACCGTGTTATATATTATGTATATTCACCGTGTTATGTATTACTACAGCTATATATATATATGTATATATAGATAGATAGATATAGAGAGAGAATCAGAATAGAGAGATATCATTTTTGTTTGCTGTTCACAAGCTACTTGCATTTTGCACGTGGAGCCTTGTTTCATGACTGTTGAAATTTGTGCCGCAAACATTTACTGAAAACTTGCCTTGAACGTGCAATATGCAACGTTCTGTTTTTAGTTCAAACCGCAGGGAAACGACGGTACTACATTCTGAGTTCATTGATCGTTCCCGAGGAGATGATTCAAAGTTGACCTTTACTGGTTCCGATGGTCGGAATCCCCGATGAGCCGACGTTGCTCATTAAGTTGTTCAACAAGACGCACTCGTCTGGGGCCGAACAGTCCACCGGTTTAATTCAGTCACCGTGCATCACACCAACTAGCTTTCAATGTCCAATCTGTGTTTACTTTGTGAGTCTGTGTAGTTTAGTTCTTAGTCTGAGTCAATGGCTTATTTGTTCGACTGTTAACTGGATTGAAGTTCAAGTAGTTGCTATTTGCTCTGGTGGCCGTGTGCCGTGAGTGGGGTCCTCTGTCAATTATTATGTGAAACAAGGGGAGATTTTGAATGCTTAACATCTTTGTTTCCTTATTAGTGCCCGCTTAAAACTACTTTCATATTTGCTGACCCCTTATAGTTATTACCAGCACCACCAAAAAGGCCCAAGTGACATTCCGATGCCCCAGTGCTCGCCGTAGCTGGAGGCGTATTATCCTTACGGGTCGGCGGTCCGTCCGCTCTAGTCTAACGAAACATGATATTTTAGGAACACTTGGAAGTTCTTCAAATTCGGCAGACTCGAGGATGAACTTATAAACTTTTGGTGGTCAAAGGTCAAGGTCACTGTGATCTCTACGCTCGTCCCATTCTCGGGAACTCACTATCTCAGTATCACTTTGAGAGAATTTCTTCAAATTTGGAAGAAACGTCCACTTTGACTCAATGAAATGATTAGATTGTCGTGGTCAAAGGTCACAATTAGGACATTTTCAAATTGATATAAGTGGGCAAAAGAATTATGAAGTGATGACATTTTGGACAGACTTGGATGTAATCTGCAGCCGGGCTGGTTGGCGATGCAAAGCGGTATTTTTAGATGCTGGAAGAAAATTACTGAGTATATTCATGCTCCCGACAGTCCTCTGTTGACGCTGATGGACGGCACTAAAGTACGTACAGAGAACTTGTTTATACATACGGGTGGTTTCAAACTCACAGCTAAATGAACATCTTTTCACGAGGCTTTCTCCAGACCACGTGTGAACTGTGAGTTCAGACCCTGCAGGACTCAAAGTGCTCATCACAAATGGTTAAGCACTTCCAGAATATACAAATGTTTGTGACACAGGTTAATGACCAACGCTTCAGGGCCCTGGGAGAACAACTGAGCAATTTAAAGATGTTAACTGGCAAAAGTCAAAGCAATCACTATGGGGATTAAATCTCCCAAATATGAATCCATTGCTGATTAATGACTGTAGGTGTACATGCTGTATGAGAGCAGTGAATGCTTTCCACTGTTGACCCGATCCTTATTAGAATAGTGAAAAGTAGAGTTAAAAGAGAAAAGAGAAAGAGAAGGAGAAAAGAGAAAAAGTGGTCATGATTTACTTGGTTAAAATATATATGGGGTCTGAAACACAGGTAGCAGCAAGAATCTCTGCCTGTCTGACCGACATCTCTCAGTGGATGTCCGCACACCACCTGAAAATTAACCCAGACAAGACTGAACTTCTCCTTCCAGGAAAAGGCTCTCCCACCCACGACCTGACTATTAACTTCAACAACTCAGTGCTGGCTCCGACTCCGACTGCCAGGAACCTCGGTGTGACACTCGACAGTCAACTCTCCCTGACTGCCAACATTACCGCAACAACACGCTCCTGTAGGTACATGCTGTACAACATCAGGAGAATCCGACCCCTTCTCACTCAGAAGGCGGCACAGGTTCTGGTCCAGGCTCTGGTCGTCTCACGGCTAGACTACTGCAACTCCCTCCTGGCAGGTCTACCTGCTGATGCCATTCGACCTCTACAGCTCATCCAGAATGCAGCTGCTCGACTGGTCTTCAACCTCCCGAAATGTACCCACACTACTCCGCTCCTCCGCGACCTTCACTGGTTACCGGTAGCCGCCCGCATCCGCTTCAAAACATTGGTACTTGCGTACCGTGCTGTGAACAGATCGGGTCCGGTCTACATCCAGGACATGGTCAAACCGTACACCCCATCCCGTTCACTTCCCTCAGCTTCTGCCAATCGGCTTGTAGCTCCTTCACTTCGAGCTAAACACTCAACAAAGTCACGACTGTTTGCTGTGCTGGCTCCTCATTGGTGGAACGAGCTCCCCATTGACATCAGGACAGCAGAAAGTCTCTACATCTTCCGTCGCAAACTAAAAACACATCTTTTTCGACTATACCTTGAATAGGGAAGGTAGAGCCATAGTAGCACTCTAGTAGCACTTAAATGCCCCTTACCGATAGCACTTTGTTGTTTAGCACTTTAGTAGCACTTAAATGGCACTTACTGATAGCACTTTGTAGTTTAACGTTATTGAAGAAATTGATTCTTGTTGTTCTGAGTCTGGACTCATGGTTTAATGAACTTATTGTAAGTCGCTTTGGATAAAAGCGTCAGCTAAATGACATGTAATGTAATATATTCTTTACTTCATTTACAGAAAGAAATTGTGTATAAACATTAAAATTAAGACGCAACGCAATACGATGCGCTGGCCGACAAAAGGTTTCCATTGATGGATTATTTAGGTTTGAAAACCTTTTTAAGAGCAGAGGTACGTTGAGACGTTAAGCTCATGTTGTGATACGACACAGAGTTACTGACGGTAACCTTTGTATAATGACTGAAACACTTAAGTATTTCCATATTTAGTAAAGCCATCTACAAATGAGGTGATAACAAACTTCACTGATTACTAAGCTCGTGACTGGAGATGTTGATCTCATTGGATTCCTTTCTCTTTATCTATTAAAGCGATCATCACAAAAGCAAAACAGATACTTGATGAGTAATTAATAATTCTGTTCTATTGACATTAACTTGCCAAGACCCTTTCTATTATGTATGTTGTTGGGATATTTACAAAACAACACCATAAAATACAACATTTTCAAATGCTAACACACTAAAATGTTTACAACAACAATGGAAGCGATTGGCCTGTTATCTAAATTATGTTTACTATATTATATTCAGCATATGTTCTGATTTTCAGAGCAAAAAGACACCTTTTGGAAATGCATGAATACTGTATATTGACTAATTTTACAAACCGTGCTGTTTTTGTGTGTTATGTTCGGTATATCAATATATTCATGAACTTTGCTTTTACAATATCGCTGACAATTCAAATCCAGACTATCATTAGAAAAGTGGAAATGTTCAAAGTGTTTCGGAGTGAGCACAGCAGTGTGTAACTGGCATGAACTGTGCCATACAGGCACAAATTGGGTTTTCATAATTGATATTAGTTGTGAATGAGGTGTTTCATTTTGCGATAGATCGAAGATGGCCCGCTCCTTAAGTGTGTGGTTGTGTGAATTGTATGTAGTTTGACAACAGGAGTCCTGCTTTCAATGGTAAAAACTGTAATAAATTAAATTCAATGTCACAGAAGGACGAAGTGTACAGACGTCAACTCGAGCTTCAAATGCAACGCCGAAGCATCCAAAACAAATTAGCCTTCAACCGAGTCCTCTCTTTTGACCAGGAACGGCTCTCATTTACAGTATTGAGCTGATCTTCCACACCCGAGTTCATTTTCCCAGAGTGATTAAAATGTCACCGCCAGGAAGAAGACTGGAAATTACCTCCAGAGAATTTAGCGTTGACTCTGAGTGAAAAGGTGGTAATCAATCAGAGCACTTCAGTCAAATGTCAGTTAATTAAGGTGTGTGTGTGTGTGTGTGTGTGTGTGTGTGTGTGTGTGTGTGTGTGTGTGTGTGTGTGTGTGTGTGTGTTCCACAGAGCAATATGTCCTTTTATTAAAGTATGTTTTTAAAGTTTGGTTTCCTCCGATACTTTTCATACTGATAAAGATGCTAAAGTGTCAGAAACGTGGGCGATTGCCCTCGGAGCGATTCCATTGGTATGACAATCATGTCGATTTTCTAAGTGCAAATAATCATTACCGAGCAAGGACGCAAACAGCTTTCCGCGAAATCACCCACCGCCATAAAGATCCTCAATTTTATCTTTTACTTTGCAGATTTCTTGGGGGCACGGGGAGAAGAAAGAAAAAAAGAAAAGAAATCCTGCCAGTTGGTTCAGACGCCCGACTCAGGAATCACACGCCCCGCCCCCCCCCCCCCCCCCCCGGCCCAGAATAACAAGCAGACACATAAATGAGGTTGCATGCTGCCAGGTGTGTTTGAGAGAGCAAAGAAAAATTTTTTAAAAAGTCTGCACATCATTCTGACCATCGAAGGTTAATAACGCAGTGCAACAACATTATACAAAATTCGAATTCAAATAAATGTTTGTAGATATTACAGTTGCCCCCACAGTGTTCCTCATTAGCATCACTCCAAGACGGGCGGCTTGGAAGTTATTATCCAGGCTGCTCACGTTGACATGAGACGCATCCCTTCTTAATGTCCTCGATTTCAATAAAAAATAAAGAGGGACGTCCCTTGATCGTCGGGTCGCACCTCGTTCGCGGTTAAACCACCGAGCTCGGAGGACGCCCAGGCTGTAGGTGTCGGTTTAATGAGCCACAGGGAGAGATTTGAGTCACATGAAGCGCAGCGCTGTTCACATTTCTGTTTTCATGGAACCGTCTGAGAACCGATACTGAAGATACGGTGAATTCATCACCGAGATGGAGAAAACGAGTCCGGAGAACTACTCTTGGAAGAAGATGCATTCTGTGAGGAAGTATGAATCCATCTTTGAAGATGATCTGCATATCACGCTGTGGATCTCATAGAGCAGGTGCTCACAGTAAGAACACAGAAGGACCCCTCCTTCTGTGTTCCCTGTGACAGGCTGGGTTCTCTGGCTTCCTCCCACAAGTCACTTACTTCCCAATAATTGTGTACGTTGTCTTGTCCAGATCCAAATGTCAATAATATCCGATGTAAAATGGGTCTTAAGTATTCAAATTCAAAAAGTTCCCTTTTTACATTCAAGTCAAAGCCTTTGGGGGATCTTTCGTAGGGAATCATGATATATTATTAATAACCCTTCTCTACACTTTCATGATAATTGATCCCAATGGTACCGCTGGCTCCCAACGTGCAATTTTTTTAATTTGGTACACCTTATTTCCATATTGTCTCCATCAGTGCCCTCGGTGCTGTTTAGCTTCTGTGTAACATTTCATTTAACCGGTGCCGAGACTCACGGCTGTGAAAATCAATAACCCGAGGTAAGTTATCAAATGTTACAGATTCGTCTAATGGCCAAGACTCATTTTCGAGTTTTATATTCTGCATCTAACCCCAAAAAAACTGTGAGTGCAACATTGCTGATGTAACATCATGCACCTTTTATAAACACCTCATCCTCCAGCTGTGTGTACATGCATAGACAGAATATAGGGTTGTATAGCCTGCAGCAGGCAGATGTGTACATCTGCAAACCTTCACTGTATGCGATCTCTGAGCGTGGAGAACATTCTTGGAATTGACGAGCCAGATAACGAAGTGTGTGTGTGTGTCTGTGTGTGTGTGTGTGTGCGTCGAAGCTGTTTGCTTGAAAAGGTGCTGTTCTCATAAAAGATTAATAGTTGCCTCGTGGCCCAGAGGCACCCGAGCCAACAACTCAGGATTTATAAATAAAACCAAATGGATCAATATTTCCAAGACTTTAGAAGGAGCCTATGGCTACCTCTGGCCATAGAGAGAGAAAGCTTTGAGAAAGGTTAGCTTTTAATCGAAGCCCTCCCCCAGTCATAATAAAGAAAGTGTGGTATTTGATCATCAGAACCACGCAGAAATGTACCTGTTATTCCCCCTGTTAGGTTGTAGTGGATTTTATATATATTTGCACATGTAGATAAGAGAAGTTTATGTTTTAAATTAATACATAAAGAAAGATATGATAATTAATTTGGGATATTATGAGGAATATTCTGGAGGAATGTATTGTGAAACATAAGAGAGGATCACTGTTTTATTATTCTGTTTTAATGACAAATGTAATTATTAACTATGATGCATGAGAATGAATGAATGTTTTATTGTTTAGACAATAGTTAAAATGGATGCCGATTGAAACCTAATGTGTTGCTTTTATTCGGAAGGCAGGATAATAGGGTTTTATTGTGAAGGGGAACTTCCTGTCCTTGACCGGAAGAGTGAGCTTTGACCCCGCTAGTTTTATCAATTGGCTTAGCGAACAGAACTGCGGCATCCTTTGAACTGACCAATGGAACTAACCTTTAGGTGTGAATTCATTTGCATGACCATACTAATAGCCGAGCATTTGTTCTGGGGACATGGTTCTACTGGTCTGGAGACTCGAGACAGCCCCGGTCTGTGGCTCCCTGGGAGCTGCACTCCGTCTGTGGAGAGTTCCTCCTTTCTGGCCCCACGATCGTGAACGCTACATGAGTATTATCTTTGCCATTAAATATTGTTAAACTTTAACTCGAATCCTGAATTTCCTGCGGCCACGGGACCCGGAGCTTTGAACACGAATCTTACACCCCCCAAAAAAACCTTCACGTGCTGTGAAATTGAGAGATTCAAGAACTATATCCTCGGTAATCATAAAAGTTGAAATAAACCGCAGCACAGCTGAAGCCACAGCGGCGTCCTTTTCCCATTCCCTAACAGGAAGCAGGTGACAAAGTGCGGATGAGTTGTGGCAGGGGCCAACGCGAGATGCTCATTTATCAAGTTTTATTGAACCAATGTGCCAAAAGCAGAATGACGGATGACGACCGGGGAGGAAAACCCACATGACAAATGTGACAAATAGAAACATTTGCATGTAGTTTGCACAGCCATTATCGTGGCAGCAGGATGATGATAATTGTGATGCATGTTTTGATTGTACAAGCTGTCACCTAGTCTAACAAATATGTATTCACATTGGGCTATTTTGGGTTTTGTGTACAGTTATTTGGGACTGTGAGGATGTGTGTGTGATATAATACTGCATACGTACCAGTTTGCCATCTATTTAAAACATAAAACTATATTTATTCTCTTGGTGCTTTTGAAGTAGACATGTTCCTGTTTTCAAACCAAGACAATACAAATATATAATAACTGATTTAAGAAGGAACAAAACCACACAGCCGGCCACAAAAAACATCTACAGTGAAATAGTCCAAATGGTTGCATCATGCCTCGGATGGAGTTAGACAATACATGCAACTTTAAAATATACTGAAATGACTTGTGTACAAACACACACAGCTATTGTTTATGTTAACTGTCGGATTTTTCACATTTTTGGTAATCACCGGTTCTTCCGAGTGTTGAGACTTTTGGTCTTAGGTGGGTTTGGTAACGTACGTAAACAGGGACGAGCCATTTCCATTTTCCGCTTCTTTATTCTTCTAATAATCCGACAATGTAGATAGGACTCAATCAACGTCATGAGCACTTTTAATATTTGAAGTACATTTTGCTTAAAAGTGTCCGTTTGTCATTCCGGTCCAATCTCATGAACAAGGAGTGTGTTCAAATTTAGCTCAAATGTCCTTTTGGACTGATTATTTATATGTAAAGTAATTACTTTTGACATTTTTATACATGTGACAGAAAAGACGTGTGGAAATGCTCCTTTACAGAAAAACTGTTGCTGACTCACCCCCCCCCCGTGTGTGTGTGTGTGTTTGGTTCTTTCCTTTCTCTCTCCCAAGGGGACTAATGCCTCGAACGCTCGACAGCCAGATCACACTGGAGAAGACGCCCAGCTACTTCGTCACCAGAGAGGCCCCCAGACGCATCTCCAGCATGTCCCACGTGACCAAGCTGATCGTGGTGGTGCGTAACCCGGTCACGCGAGCCATCTCCGACTACACGCAGACGCTTTCCAAGAAGCCCGACATCCCCACGTTTGAAGAGCTGGCCTTCAAGAACAGCAGCCTGGGCGTCGTCGACTCGTCCTGGAACGCCATCCGCATCGGGATGTACATCCTGCACCTGGAGAACTGGCTGCAGTACTTCCGCCTGTCGCAGATGCACTTTGTGAGCGGCGAGCGGCTGATCACGGACCCGGCCGGGGAAATGGGCCGCGTTCAGGACTTCTTGGGACTGAAGCGAATAATCACGGACAAGCACTTCTACTTCAATCGAACCAAAGGCTTCCCCTGTCTGAAGAAGCCGGAGAGCAGCGGCCAGCCGCGCTGCCTCGGCAAATCCAAGGGCAGGACTCACGTGCAGATCGAACGGGAGGTCATCGAGCAGCTGCAGGAGTTTTACAGGCCGTTTAATATCAAATTCTTTGAAACCGTGGGGCAAGACTTCAAGTGGGATTGAGAGCGCTGTACGGAAACAGAGCTGGAGGAACTTAAATGAGGGCCAATATGTTTAAATTACAAGTTTATTGAGCTATATACAATGACAAAACCAATATAGAAGAATATACTACTCATTAGATTATACTCATATTGATGGGATTCGGGTTGGCTCATTCTGATAACAAGTGCCATTTCTTTCAACAAAAAAAATATATATATATATACACAAAAGCCATACATGACATATGAATTCATCAACAGACCACCAGCATTACTTCATTAACCAAGTCATTAACCAGCAACCGTCACTAGGCCTTCCTGCCATTAAGCCACACCAGACCTCCATTAATGACGTTGCTAAAATATTCATTCCTGCTCCAAATGATCCGCCGGCTTCGCCGTTAAAAATAAGCTCTCGACGTGAAGTTGCACCAAAATGTCAAATGAATAATGAAATCAGCCAATTTATTCTGAAGAGAGCCGTTCCTCCGTATTGTTGACGAAAAGCTCCACGATGGCAGGTGTACTGAATACATGTACTGTAACTGAGAATACAGAATAACAGCTGTATTAAAAACAGATGCTATAACTCTGACGGAGGATTACCGTCTGTTGAACTTCAGCGCTTTCTGTGTCGGTATTTTTGTTGTGATCATCCAAATAAAAAAAGGTAAAAGTCTTGAATTCAAAGTATTTATTTTTGTTTTTTCTTGCCTCCACGTGAGTAAAAGTGGTGTTTTCTTCTCATGGTGTCTAGATACAGAATGATGTTCTCATGCAACGAAGCTGCACTCTCACATATGTTTATTACAGTTGCAGCCGTAAACACGTGGTTAACGGTGTAAATTGAAACGAAACAAAACTTCTGGTTATGTTTAGTAAAACACATCATGGCTTGAAATGAATATGAAATTTAAACTAAACTAAATCTCAAAGATGTATAACGTACTATTACTTAGAAAGAGAGTTGATATTGAGCCTCTTGAAAGATAAAGAAACGTCCCTTTACAAATGCTGCCGTGCACGTCACTGATCTCATTAACTTACAAGATTCCTCCTTATAGATTTGATTTTGCTCTTCTGAACGACTAGATTAACCTCCTCCTGAATTTGCATCTGGAAGCCAATCGGAGCCAATTTTATTAATAATTTCCACTCCTAATAATGATAAAAAATGATTATAATACAAAAATGAAAGACAAGTCTGGGTATGGTGGATGTGTATGCAGCTCAGTCTCTATTGTGTCTATTGTACAGACCAAAGATGTCCGATTAGCACAGGATTAAGAACACAGACGACCTCTGCAACGACTTTGAAACGACGTCTCCAGGTGATCCTCGTGTCCCGTATGAATACAGTTTTTAAATTGAACTGATCTGATAACGCCGTGACCTTCTGAATCTGTGCAAGCAGCGGCATGTTGTTTGGAGGGTTTAACGCTGCAGCCTGATTGGTCTGAGACCTTGAGATTCTCCTCTTATCGGTCCCTCAAACTGTTTGACTGACAACAACCGTGAATAAAACATCTGAACACTGTAACCGTTGCAAACACAATGTACTTCCTGATTCAAAAGTCTTTGCTCTATGAGGTTATTTAATGGACATATTGTTGAGATAATAACAAGAAAAGCACCCCTGCCATGGTAATGATGAGGCGGTATTTAAGGGTATGAAACATATGTGGGACTTCCTCCACAGGTGTTTCACTGTCATTGTTTAATCCTGTGCAATGAGCAGCCCCATCACACTTAAGGCTATTGTGCAAAAGTGTAACCTTCCATATAAAGGAAATTAGACATGCACATGCGTTCCAACCGCGCACGTCTGTCGGCCAGCCGCAACATTTAAACCGTCATTTATGATTCTCTACATCCATTTTTTGATTAACCTGCCAATGTCGTCTGCAGCTGCCGAGCCGTCAGCTGACAGTTGAGCAACTTTATCTCAGCCCAGTTAATTATAACTTTTCCCCCAGAATGCTTCGGGGCTTGATGACATGGCACCGATGAAGAAGAAGAAGAAGAAGAACCACCGGACTGCCACTGTGATACCCAATGAATACTTTGTGTGTTATCAGTCCCGCGTATGGTTACTTTCTGTGTGACTTCCATATTAGGTCAACTTTTTGGGGAACATTCTGAGGAGGAAATGGCAGCTGTTAAAGTTCTGCACACCTTTTTCCTGGAATGCTTTAAGGGAAGCCAAACCGGGTAAATAGGGTAAAAACTCATAGATATTGCCACGAAACTTCCCCAGTTGGTTACTTACATTAGAGCAATATTTTTTTGTATAAAAGTTTTTCCGAAAATATTGTGTAACGTGCTATTGAGGCATTCACACGGATGTGAACATTGGATACGTTTCAAATTATTTTTTAATTGTGTTGACATTAGAAATCAAAGGTTTTTACAGAGGTTAAATACTGTAAAACATATTGAAAAGAATATTGTGAACAGCCATGAAAAAAAAATTCTGTCTCAGAGTCTGAGAAAAGAAAAAAGTCCTTTAAAGATAAGTAATTAATATGTGAAGAAACACTAATAGATATCGCCATGAAACTTCCCCAGTCAATAACTTGCATTTATATATATTTTTTTAAATATACATTGCAATTTCCTGTTTAAATATACAAATGAGGCATCATCTACTGCTAGCTTCTACAGATGAGAATGAACAAAGTAGTCAAATAAACACCTAAATGTCTATTTGTGGATGTCTCCTTCCTACGAGTCTGAAAGAAGACATTTTTATGGTATCAAAATAACACCAAACCTCCAAAATTGCGCAGTGCATGAAAAACAACAATCATAGCCTATAATGCAATGTTCATGCTTTCATGCAGCGTCGAAGCCGTCCATCTGACACCTGCAGTTGTGGCAATAAAAACACACGGCGCACTGATGTAAATAAAGTATTAATGCCTCATTATGGAAAAAAAACACACCTTTTCTCTGGGTAACTAACAGCTGTCTGACCATTCTAACCTTCAAGGTAAATACCAAAGAAGCTGTTGTAAATGCCATGAACTTTGAAAGACTCTGAGGTAAAATACACCTCTGCCACTCATCAGGAATGTCTAACGGTACACAATCAAATCAATTACCTCGGAGACCTTTTTATTTTCCTTCTTATTAAATGAAAATAAATAATGAGGCAGCTATCAAATATATGTTTTGCAGGACCCCAAAGCTTTAGAGGTCTTTTATAACTCCTGCCTTGAAATTCCACTGACGCTCCGACCCTGAAGCTTCACACATTTTACGTCTGAAATATCATATTTTGAATATCATATATCGAAAAGAAAGAAAAAAAGCATCAAAAGTGCGTCGTCCCAGAAAGCACATACAGGCTGATTAAATTTTTTTAAAAAGGGCTCGATAATATACAAAAGAAACAAATTCAATGATGAGAAGAGAATATATAATGCTATTTATTGACTTCTGCCACTTGAAGACGCAATGCAAGCAGTTTTGTATCTTTCTGGACGGTCCACGTTCTCCAAGAAGATGTCTTCTGATGCGGGTTTACAGTGTTGGAAGTATTTATATCGAGACATCTCCCTCATGGGCCCCCGAGATGAGCCGAAGCTATGGAGGATAATGAGGATGTTTCTTTTTTTTTCTCTCCAATGGACAATGAGGGGAGCATGATTTGAAACCAGCCAGAAAACCCCTCCAGAGGAAATCTCATTAAGCTAACCTCCACCTGCATCACTGCACCTTTTTGAATATGTCATAATTCCCCAAGGTTTTCTTTTTCTTTTTTCTTCCGGGGATACGTGTTGTGCATCGTATTTCATGGTTCTCCTCTAAATTAAAAGATGTGCCCAAAACATTGGATTTATTTCCGTTGCGGATGCTTTCTCGGGATTCTGCTTCGTGGAACACAGACGAGTTCGGTGTCGCACTAATGAAAGCATTCCCATTAAAAGAAGCCGTGCAGGTATTTCGGGACACACACACACACACACAAGCACAAGCAGCATATGTACAAATAACCAATGTGAAAACCTTTCCCCTCAACTCATTTCCTCTGGTCTGTTGAACACGTGCTGCTGACCTTACCTTCAGAAAGGTCAAGTGCAGGACGGGTCTCCGGGCACACCGGCGACTAATTAAGCAAAAGAGGGAAGATGCATTCCAGCTCCTGGGACGCCTCAGCCACCCTCAGGGTTAACCAAGATATTGTTGCACATGCACGCGAGTGAGGGATTGCATGTTGAACATTACGTTGTTCTCATGCAAAATATAAAAGACCTGTGGCGGGGAAAAAGAAAGCAGCTGTATAATACATTTTTAAAAAAGGGCATATTGTTGTTTTTACACACCAGTTTGGATTTGGATTTTAAAAAACATGAGACAACGTGTTAATTGGTACACTTTCGGGGTGCTGGAAGGCAGATTTAGTTCCCGGGAGCTGAACATCAGCTCCTTCACCAGGACGGCGCAGCAGAGGATGTTCTCTCCCTGAGGCAGCTGAAGCAGTTCAACCTGCCAAAGACCATGATGGTGCACTTCTACACCTCCATCATCGAGTCCATCCTCTGCTCCTCCGTCAGCGTCTCATCCGCTCTGCTGAGAGGCTGATTGGCTGCAATCTGCCGTCCCACCAGGACTTGTTGCCTTCAGGGACCCTGAAGTGGGCAAGAGAGATCGCGGCCGACTGCGTTCACCCTGGACACAAACTGTTGTCGAGCCCCGAGAAAATATGTTATAATATGCTAATGAGGCGTTCTCTTCTTAAATGTGCATACATTTTCAGAACACAAATGTGAACATTGGATAAGGTTAAAATGATTGTTTAATTGTGATTTACCTTCTTTTTTTTTTATTATTGGGGAAGGTAGCGCCATATTAGCACTTTAGTAGCACTTAAATGGCTCTTACTGATAGCACTTTGTAGTTTAACTTTATTGAAGAAAATGTACTCGCTTGATTCTTGTTGTTCTGAGTTTGAACTCATGGTTGAATGCACTTATTGTAAGTCGCTTTGGATAAAAGCGTCAGCTAAATAACATATAATGTAATGTTATTGTGGACGGCTGAACTTGCACTGCACTGCCGCGTCTTTCCCTTTTTCTGCTGAAATAATATTTCTTTAATCTCGTCTTTATCTGTATCTTTGAAAAAAAGAGTTAAGTAACAAAGAGTGATCAAGTCACTTTCCGTGAATAATAGTGTATTTAAAGTTAGCCTATCAACCAATTTGACATCTGCTAAACAGCATCATAATTAAATGCTTTTTTTTTGTTGTAAAAATCCAACGAGAAGACAAATAGTAAAGCCACTCTTATAAAGGCTGCAGCTTTGCAACTCACAGAGCTGTTCAGCGACCAGTCTTCCATTTAAATGTGGGATCACAGAGGAAGGCGCCCAGGGGACCCCCGGAGGACAAGAAATGGTCCGCAGTGATAACAGACCTCCTCTGTAGGAAGTCTGATAAATAAGTCTGTAACTTAGATAATTAAGCACTTATGCGACTGGAGGAATGTGCCCGACGGGTTCAGGAGAGCAGGGCACAATAAGGAGCTCTGAATGACCGGCCGTTACACAAACGTTCACCGCTTTACTCGGTCGGATCCCGGAGCTCCCGCCGGTCTCGGGCAAAAGGCAGCTCAAGATCCTGAAGAATCGCAGCAGGTGGTGAGAATGAAAAGGACTTCGCTCTGAAGAACGCAGACGTCACTCGGATACTAATTGGGTGAGAAATGGAAAAGTAAGCAGGTGGATCCGAACGCCATTACTGAGAGAGTCCCCGAGCCGCACGCAGGTGGCAGCTATTCCCTGTTTTGTGGATGAAAGGCCAGATTTTGTGTTCATTGTGTGTAAATGGTCCTGTGCTTGTAGAGCTTTCCCACTACTTGTCATAATTCACCCAATCGCACTCATCCGTACACTGATGGGAGGGTTTAAGGTTCCACCTGCCCATCAGGAGTATAGCTAACATTCACACACCGTAGGCATAACTACGGGAGCAATTCTAGGGTTAAGTGTCTTGCCCAAGGACACATCGACATGGGCTAGCGGAGCCGGGGATCCAACTGCCGATCCTCTGATTGAAGGACGACCCTGCTCACCACTGAGCCACAGTCGCGACGCCACGTGTCCGTTGTTCAGGTCCATGAGCCACTGCAGGTACGACGAATGGTTTGCAGCGACGTACAGTATTCAAACCCTCGTGGCGTGTGTGTGTGTGTGTGTGACAAGATGAATGCTTCCGTTTGGCTTTTTTTTTAAATCGATGCCCCACATTTGTGTCGCTTACGCAGATGTAATTATTAACGCGAGTTCGGGATTTCATAACGGCCTCTCGGACGCGATCTGTTGATACAACGCTTCATTGGCCCTTAACATGGAGGCATTCTGGGAAATATAAATGGTAAATCATTTTTGGAATATAACTCTCTGTAATTGTGGAACTAATGGCCTTACTTTGGAAAACAGGAGACAATAATCAGAGGGAAATGCAAAAGCCTCAGATTGCTTCTGCCTGCCAGATCCTCAGAGGGAAATCATCGTAGATTGTTCGCGGAGCTTTTTTCAATCCCGCTGGCTCTGGTTTAGTGTAATGCGACTCATCAAAGTGTTTCCATTGTGTCATTACTTTCATGCTTTCAGAGGAAATGGGCTCATTCAGTCGGCATCAGTCGAACTGCGTCTCTCTCTTCTGTAACCATCTCCCCTCACAGCAGTCCTCAATCCCCAACCCGCATATTCAATATCTTTTAAATACTCGGCACTCACTCCAGCCGGCGCTCTCCGAACGTTCCTCCTCTGGAATGTTTTTTTTAAACGATACGAGTCTGTGTGTTCTTCGTTTTAAGAAGGATGATCTGCGTGCGTGAATGAAAGAAAACAGATCCACGTGAAAGAAAGACTAAATTAACGTTTTTTATGAATGACCATTTTAAGACATTTCATTCTTTTCTTTCTGACAGAAGGAACTGAAACCAGTTTTATATATTATCTGTTAAAAGGAGAAAGTGAGCTTAGCTTAGCACAGAAAACACTGGAAACAGGTGGACACAGCTAGCCCGCGTCTGTCCGAAGGTAACACAAATACGGCTATCACTTTAATCTGGACGAAAAGTGTAAAAAGGACAATTTGCAGTTTTACAGATGACTGCTATCATAAATTTCAGAGAGATGGGTCACGTGTGGCGTTTTTTACACTTCAGATTTTACACGCCACAAAGAAATCATAAGTTGTTTGTGACCTTTTAGGTGGATTTTGTTTCCTGCGGGGGGCGTTGCTTATACCGTAGCTGAGTTTAGAGAACTTAAAAAAGTGACACTGAATGAACAATAAACGTGGAGCTACCGCACGGCTTCTAAAGACGGAATAACGCTAATCCGGTATCCTCCAATATCAAATGTCTTTGTTGTCTCGGGAAATTACGACCACGACAACGTGATGAGTGATCTGTCATCACAGACGCACGCCTCTTTCGGGAAAAAAAAACAACGGGCTCAGACAAGCGATAGCTCAAAAATGATATGTTAATAACCTTTTTGAAACATCACTCTCCCAGCCTCGTCTTCTCGGGTGAACTTGCGGAAGAAAAAAAAACCTTGCCCGGGTGTTAACGGTTCTCCTCTTGTGGAAGTACAGTCATTTACATGTGAATGACTTCACGAGCACCCTTGAAATCTAAGGAGAAAGGTAAGAGACGTAACAGGGCTCGGCTGTTCTGCGGGCACATCTTATTGGCTCGAGGTTGGCGGAGACGCTCTTCAGCTATTCGACGGCAACAAAAGAATCCAATCCGAAATGCACGACAAGTTGCTCGACACAGATTCCGGATGTACGAGGGTTATTCATGTGTACTGACATAACTGGGACTCACGTTGAGCTCCACTGGAATCGTCAGCCTTTTTGTTTCTCACAGCGTCAACGTTGTTTTGTCTTCTGAATTATTAAAACCGGTCCATCAACAAATATCCAGTCTGAGCCGAGTCTCCTTTTAACGACGTTGATTTAGGAAGCAAAAAGGAAACTAACATATTTAGGAAGGGCTGCGTATGAGATCGGGACACTCGGGAGGGGATGAATTTACTAAATTGATTATTCATTTAGGGCGTGTCCGGTTTCAATGGACAGCCGAGCGGTTGCAGACCTTTCTGAACGAGTAAATAAATGTTGTGGAGAAAGAGTACAGACCTCCGAGTGAGAGAGATATTTTTATAATGTTACCACAGCCCTTGTTTGAATACATTCCCGGTCTCCGTGTTATCTGTTAAGTGTCGAGTGATGACTTACCACAAAAGTGTCAACAACAACTATGTGATATTCTGTTTGCTGCTGCTGCTTTATTTTTGTATTATTTCTCCGTTTCTCGAAAGTCGTGCTGGCGCTTTGACACAGACCGAGATCATCGCTCGACTTTGAAGGGAACGGCTTCCTTTTTTTTTCAGACACGCCGACGCTTCCCGCACCTTCTTCAAGGAGCCCGAAGACGCTTTCCAAATGTGTTTTTCTACTCTCACTCAAAATAAATGACGTGCGCGCCGCGAGAATCAGGACAGAAGACGACGCTTTGAGATTCAAGGACTACGCGGGATTTTATTTTTCTTTTGTGCCTGTTTTAGGTCGTTAAAGAGTGAATCACATTATTAGTGTTATTGCTGCCAATATTGCCAACGATTTGACGGTAAGTAAGGGTTTGTTTTCCATGCTTTTCAGACGGCGAATGGTCTCAGTTCACAGATTTGTGTGAAAATAAACTTTAAGAGAATAATTTGAGGCTCATGTTTTAGATATTAGACTGGCTACGTTACATGAAACCGGTACAGCAATCTTGAGCAATGCTCATCACTCGTTTATGCCAGAAAAGTGACGCGGTGAAAACGGCCTCTCTTTATTCAAAGATTATTTATATATATATATATATATATATATATATTTTTTTTTTTAACTTTGGTTTATTTGATATAGGACAGTGCACATTAATAAAAACATTTCTGTAAGTGTGCCAGAGAAGAGGCTATTTTTCATCTGTAGTCCCGAGAGGCACAAAACTAAAAACAGAGATAAGATTACATATACAAGGTTTATACAATATCGACGCTTTTCAATGGGTGCACAAACTAATTAATAGTGAGTATCCTCATTCAGGAGACTCTTAGACATTGTCAAGTACTAAGACACGCAACACAGAGCCTCACAAATTCAAAACACACAAAGCAAATTAAATAAGGGAGAGTAAATTAAATATATAAATCAGTCAGACGCAACATATTGTTGGTGTTATTTTGGGTATTTGTGACTTTTTCATCATGCCTACTAACTCATTATATAAATCATTTATGTCACATTGCTGTAACTCTGTTATATTGTTCATTCTGTACACATGGCATCTATTGTACTTCTGTCCATCCTGATGGAGGGATCCATTTTTGGGGGGGGGGGGGGGGGGGTTGAGGTCCTGGGACAGAGGATGTCGTATGTGTACAGATTGTAAAACCCTCTGAGGCAAATCTGTGATTTTGGGCTTTACAAAATGAATTGTATTTCATTTAATTAAATGTAATATTGAATGCGTCACAAGTCCAAATTACAACAACTTGGACACTGTATAGTTGGGTCTCCAGCAAAGGCCCCCGCCTACTATGAAGTAGATCAGATGGTCACAAGGACATAAACAATATAAAACGCATATACAATTCAACAAAAACACTGCAACAGGAAATATACCGGGACACATGTTAATGTTTATGTTCAAGATTGTGAAATGTGAAAAATAAAAGCTAGATAATACTGCCAGAAAAATCGTTATTTGCATTTCGCTGCCTCTCTTTTATTCTTTGTGCTAACGTTAGTTTAGCACAAAGCATGAAGTGTAGGCTACCTAATAGTTTAAACTTTTACAGTCCGACTTTTGTCGAGATTAAACAGGCAAGATATAACATATTAATTAATTAGATAACTCTCTGTAATAAAGCAAATAAATCAAACTATTACTTTGACCGTACTGTCGTTGACGTTAGCAAACATTTTAGAAAAATTATATTTGAAGCACATTGCCTGTGAATGATTGTTTTCATCCAACCCAATATGAGGATTTGCCTAATAACAGATGCCCATGAAAGGGGAAACTATAAAGGTTACATTGCTTTTATTGGCAGTCCCCATTGCCGACATCACAAGCAATTAAAAAACATAAGCGGAGGTGAGGTTCAAAGTGCCGTCACACAACTGAGAGCAATCTAGAAATGATAGAAAGACGAGTTGACGGAAGAAATTGGAGCCCAAGCAATGAGATCAAATATGTTATCTCCTTTTTTATTTTTTTCAAGAACACATTAGTGCAACTAAAGGGGGATGACATGGGCGTCCAGAAGTGATTCATGGGGCCGAGCAAACACAACGCGTCCCGGCTGCTTGTTAAATGTTCTGGAAATGGGAAAGTGGCCTTTCAAAAAAAAAAAAAAAAAAAAGACTCCCAGGACTCTGTCAGCGCTCTCGAGCCTCTCGAGGACTCCCGAGACAAAACGGCATGTCGGAACCGAGGCCGCGCACGGTTCATCACGAAAAAGGTCACGCACATTGCTGCGAGGAGTTCCTGATGAGCATCCAAGGAGAGAGACGGGAGCCGCAATTTAACATCCACACTCGGTTTGGGAGAGATTATTACAAAACGCTACTCCGCCCTGAAAAGTATTTCACACTGTAATGAACTCTAGTTTTCTACTTCTTTTTTTTTTCATTTGAGAAGCTTCCCTGGAGACGAGGCGTCTTTGAAAGGATCTGTTCACCAAAAATACAAAAAAAAAACATATATTTAGCATATAGTTTCTATCTTGCTGGTGATTTTGGGTGTGATTTGCTGAAGTAGAGACATCTGCAGAAGTTGGTTTGCGTGACAAAAAAAAATCACTTCTGACAATCAACAGACTGGAACAGTTTCTTTGACAACTTCTTCCCACCAAAGCACGTCGACAGCACCGACTCTCTACTTCCTCGCTGCGAGGATGCTAGCGTGCGCGTTAATGATGACACTGAAGACTGACATTTCTACATATTTCACCAACAGCAGTAAATAACATAGAAATATTTACAGAATCAAATTGGCAAATTGGTACAAAGTTACAGACATTTGAATGATACAAACTTTAATGTTTTAGCCATTGAGCTTGACATGAGGCTGTAAACAAGGCAGTGTGCAAAGGCCTTGTACACACAATGCCTTGTGATACACAATGTAATTAGGAATATGTATTGTTGCATATTCACCAATGCATCACACCGTCACTGCAGCAGTTAAACTGAGCCTCGTCCGTAGGGATGGAGTATATAAAATGTGTATTGTTTTTCATCACTGGCATCAAACATAACTCTTCCGTAGACGAGTGAGCGCTGCCGTGCTTGTGAGATGCGATCCTTGTGATTCTTTGCATTATTCAAAATAGATTAGAGCGTGATTATTCAGTGCATGGGGGTTATGAAATGTCCCTGAATCAGCAATGTTTGAAATCAGGAGCCTTCAGCAGAACGGCCTTAAGCTTCAAAGGGAATCGGCGCAGCACTGTAGTTTTTGATCATTGGAGACAATTGATCTTTTGTGTTCAAAGAATAGTTATGCTTCAGGCTTCCCTAAGAAACATTTCCAACAGCCTGCCATTAAGTGTGTGATTGTAATATCAATGCCAAGAAAGATGCAAATAAGGCATCTGCTCCCCGGTAGCACCGTACAGTATCTGCAGGGATGTGTCTGCTTCCCTACAATAACGTTGCCACTTCCTGCACAGTAGCACTGAACAACAGCTGGATGGACGCTTAGCAGGTACAGTTCGTACTATAAGGCAGTAAAGCTGTGTTTGTATGTACAAGGTAACAGGTCTTCAATGAATTAATGCATTTAGAAGTAAGTCAAGCTTTTTTAGAAACCACACTAACCGTATTATATGGACGAGCCAACTTAGCAACATGCATATAGATGTTCCTGATTAACTCCACCCACATGATGGATGGATGGATGTCCCTCTGAGGTTATAACCTACCTCTCTGCCTGAGAATATTTCTTGTGTGTTGCCAGGAAGTAAATTTAGCAACATCTGTCAGGTGCTGTACACAAAGTTATTTTCAACATCAGGAAGAGAGAGATAATTCTGAAAATCACTGTCACACCAAACCGTGTGAAAGTGAATGCAGGTTGGTGTTTGAGTTATTTCAGTGTACTGTGTGAGAGGAAAGTTTTCCGAGTGTATCACGTCTTCCTGAACAAGTTTGAGAATGTAAATGTGTTGTCTCATAGACTACTTTCCCCTTTTTGAACCACTACTGTGATGTTTTGCTTATTGTAAGCCCATCCGTGACCCCCTGTGCACTGGCTGCTGGTCGATGATGAGGTGTCATCTGGTGCAGCAGTGACCTTGACTGGGGTGACTGAGTGAGAAAGAGTTTCAATCACTCGGTCCAGAGACGAACTCCAGTTCCTCCACAGACGTCACTGAGGTCAGGTCAGTCTGACCCCACCACAAAGAGCCAGCAGTAGCTGTCCTTTGGGCTGTATTCTGTTTGGAGGCTATCCGGGAAGCAGGCTGGCTCTGAGGTACCAAAAGCTCCAGTCTCCTCATGTCCAGAAACAAAGCGCTTCCGGCAAACTCGCCGGCGGTTGAAATCATCACTCTTCAAGGTGTTGCAGTACAAAGAGTTGTAAATCCACTCCAGTCTGTGCACCGAAAGCCTCGCTCCAGTTGGTGTGAATGAGAATGTTTCAAGTTGAAAGAGAGTGAGCCAAAGCACTCAGAAACCAAACACACAGTCTTATCCATGTAACCCAATTACACAATTGAATGATGTATTAGAGATGATGTTGGATATGGGACACCTGAATACACACAAACGCCCTTGTACTTTATGGACACAAAGAGAAGTGAAGAGCGGACGGATCCTCGGTTTATAATAAATATCTGGTCGATGCAGATCCGGTGAAAGCGATGCTAATCTGAGGGTAATGGAATATTTATGTGTCACACAAACTGGCCTGGAGGAACAATCAGAAGGCTCCGCTGTAGGAATCAGATAGCGGCTCTCCGGCAGCACACAAGCCCCACACAAGCTGCTCATTTGCTCTCGCTTCACACTTCTGATTGCACAAGGGGTGTGACTTGCAGCATGCATGATGAATTTATGTGTTAGGTTCTTTATTTTTTTTTTGTGTGTGTGTTTTTTTTTTGTGTGTGTGTGGGGGGGGTGCAAAATCCTCCTGGCATCCTTCCTGCTGAGAGGAGGGAGAGCTGCCGACTCCAGGGAGGAATCCAGAGGCTGTGAGTGCTGCAGGGATGTGAAGGAAGTACAGTGGGGGGGTGGGGCGCCTTGTTATGCGCCATGCGGCCCCCACATGGGTCGAAGAGCAAAGAAAGTGTCCGTGATACTGACTGACAATTCCTGATAGGCCTACTTACCCTCCGGCCCAGAATACCGAGAGTGGCAGCAGACATTTTAACAAGCTGGTGAGCTGCGACTCGGAGAGGAGGGGAAACATTCTCTTCTCTGATTAAACACTCTGCGATTGGAAATAGACACAAGAGGAGAAAGTCATCACACATCTATCACTCGAGAAAGTAAAACATGAGATTATAGAGAGTTTATATACAATAGAGTTCAATCTTTTTCCAGCGGTAAAGAAGAAATCTCCCCGTGCTTGTAATAATGATAAACGTTCCCCCATTACAATTATTATGCCGCCTGTCAAACCGCAGTCGTCCATTTCCAGAGGCTAATGGTCGCCATTGAGTCTAATCGAGCAGCAAAACAAGCAACGCTGAAGCACTCGTAGCTTCACAGCGGCATCTTTTCCGAGTGGGATTTTAAATTCAACCAATTAAACTCTTTGACTCTTTTGCAAATTACGATACAGCAAATGGGCCTTGAAACGGTTTTATCTCCATTAGGAGCCCAAAAAATATTTTCCACTTGATACTAAGATACCAAGCTCTTGAGGAAGCCCTCTGTGCACTATTTGAGTTGTTAAAGACGTATCAAAGCGTCCTTATTTGACCAAAACTTGGAATAATGGTCAGACTGTGTTTTTAATTCCCCTGTTTTATAGCTTATTATGTTACAAAATGATTTATTATACGCTATAATGTAGCTGTAAGCATTTATTATTGCATTGGTCGACGACTATAACTCTTCTCGTGGGCACCCATAAGCGGAGGCTGGTGTAGAAATGTATAACGAATGAATGAATGAAAAAGCACAATAGTAAACATACTGTAGGAAAATTCAGTACAAAGAAATAAAAAAGAAACAAGTTAAGAACTCCTCAAATCTGCTTTAACAAGTATTATAGCGTATTATAAACCATGGGTGCGGTGTTTATTATCCAGCTTATGAATGCTGTACCCTAGGAGGAGTTAAGTGTGAGCAAGATATTAACCTGATAAGTGATCATAAATACACAATGAACAGCAGCATGATGAGCCACAGTGATGTACAACTCCACCTGTAAGTGATGCACATCTCCTCCGGGGCTCCTGCTGCAGGAGCAGTAGCACAGCAACACACCGTGAGGCGTGCGCCCTCATTGAAACCAATGGAAGTGCAACTCTTTGACTGGTGCTTCAGGCATATGGACAGACCCCCCCCCCCCCCCCCCCCCCCACCCAACACACACACACTACGGTAGTCAGAGGCAGGAAAATCATTGTGTGTCATCACAAATATCATTATTGCCATTCCAATTATGAATGTAATGTTTTGCTTTGGTATCCAGTTACAGTAATTATTACAGATTGTGGCTGCAGGCACTGTGAGTGGTTTGAGAAAAAAAAAAAAAAAAAACTCATTATCTAAAATTAAAAGGCCTCAGCAGAAACGAGAGCAGGAGCTATTGATATCTATTCTGTATTATTATTACTATTCAGGAAAGCTCGCTAAAGCTTGACAGTTATTATGTATCTTTTTTAGGGAGCACAGTGGATGAGAATACAACAAATTAATTTGTTGCCATCTCGCTTTGGTGTAGCGATAAAGAACAGCAGTAGTCTAAATAACATGTCAGAGGGATACGTGTTTGTTGGAGGCCACTGCACTGGTACACTGGAGCCCCCGGAAACTAAAAACTAATATGGATCAAGACACTGAGGTCTTGTCATGGATTTTTTATTAAGAGTTCATGTCTTGTATAATTTATTAGAGGTTTAGACCCTGTTACAGTTTC
The DNA here is from genome assembly GCF_009769545.1 of Cyclopterus lumpus. Lineage (NCBI taxonomy): Eukaryota > Metazoa > Chordata > Actinopteri > Perciformes > Cyclopteridae > Cyclopterus > Cyclopterus lumpus. Next base: position 5,252,807 of record NC_046973.1, read on the forward strand.
TAAAGAATGAGTGGAGTGCAAGCGCTCTATGTCAGAGTATTGTAGGGTATCATAAACCGAGCGTGTAATGTTACACCAGCGGGACATTACGAGCATGCAATTCTGAAACCGTCGTGATCCCGTTGAAATTCTGTGGAACTTGAGTCCACTGTTGGAACTTTTTCCAAAATATATGCGACAAACAGACATTGTGTTGCCGTTAAGAGTTTTAATCTAATGTCTAAAGTCGACAATATTGGCGTGCAGAGGGAAACACCGAGAGACTAGACTTATGAATCCACAATCGATACGTTTTAAGGATTGTCAACTGACAAAATGTGAGATTTTCAATATGACATCCTGAATATATTTTAAAAAAAACAGAGTTCATTTAATTAAAAAACGAAGAAAAAAAAGTACTCCGGCAAAAAAATACAAAAGAAAAGCTCCAACACAACACTTTCTAAACAATAGGCGAGACATTAAGCATAAATGGGGCCGTACATCTTTCCCTGATGACACAGCAAAACTTCCCTCCAGCGCGCGGCAGATAAAAAAGATTTACGGCAGCTTCTAATTGGCATCGCGCCCTCGTCCAAACTGGCTCCTTCGTCATTGTTAAGTGCGATGATGTGCGACACTTAAACAAAGCCAAAGCTTTTACTGCACACACACCAATCAGAAAGTAATCAACCAAAAACAGTCAGAATAGATAGAAAGCTGCTTTACTGTGAAATGATTATAAAATAATATATATATATATATATATTCTCAGACATTTTTTGCGGAGAGGAGATCAATAACAATCAAGACTGTGATTAGACGAACGGGCCCATCTTGTTTGAATTGCACTCGCATCGGATCGTTCTGGGCTGTGTTACCAACGTCTGGGCAAATGAAACCTGACACGCGAGAGGTACAAATCTCGCTGCTTTTGCTGTTACAGAAACAAAAAAAAAGGTTGACTCATCTAAACCTGAAAAATTGTATTTTCTATTATTTAGTGAGCCTTTTTCTCCGGTGTTGAGGTATCGTATTTTAAAGTGTGTGGGTAAAACTGTGGGTATCTCCCACGCTCACCTGTCCTCTGCACAGCAGCAAGGTGTTGGGATCAGTTCATCCGGAGCTGCTGAGGAAACCACTGAGACTTTAAAGATGGCGTCAGATCAGCCAGGAAACTGCAGATGAGAGACGAAAAGGAGGAGGGAGAGACGGCAGAGGGAGGACAGGAGGAGAGGCAGGAAGAGATGGAGCGAGGTGAGAAGTTAATATCCCCCACACGACATATCCTGCATATCATATCCAAGAGAAATAAAGAGCCTGCCTCGTCAATGCAAATATGCACAATTACGCCCCGAGTGTTGAACTGCTTGATATTTCAAACGTGTCGTGGGGGATTTCCAGCTTGAGCCTGAGAACGAGGAGTTAGAGAATAACCAGCTGCCGTCTTGTGAAAGGATCAGCCGGATAATCTTAGTAATATCAAAAAAAAAAAAAAAAAAATACATTCATTATTTCGGGAGCGGGAGCACGTGGCCTAACGCGGAGACGGATGAGCCGATTCCCAATTCAAATTCAGCTCCCTGCAGTCGTTCCTAATGTGTGAAAAGTGTTCAGTGATTTCAGTGCATGTCGTCCTTATTAGCATCCTTTTGCTCCGCTGAAGCTGGGGGTCATTAAAACACCTGACGGTAGATCCTGCAGCACATTGTGTTTTTTTTTTTCTTCGGCAGATTGAAATAAATGAATTGCCGCAATTAAACACAAAACACCAGTTTGACTTCCGCCCCCCCCTCCTCCTCCCCCCCCGGGCAGGAAAGCATATGTCACGCTACATTCATCTATTCGGCTCCCCGGCTAACGGATATCGTGTTACCGCGCGGGGTCGTGTGGGTCTCAGCACACACTGACCTCCATGACTTTATATTATAAAAAGCATCTGTCTGCTAATCATAAAGAAGTGAGTTTACACCTCTGATTCAAATATAGTTCTCACCAACCCATACCATAAAAAACCAGTAGTGATTTATGACGCTATAAACTAGACAAAAAAAGACTAAATAGGGGTTCATAATCATTGCCTATGGAAGGTACAGCCCATCAGAATACTCAGCAAGCATAATATCTTAAACTAACTCGTTTCCACTTTTACATTCATCAAGATCCCCAAAAGACACCGTAAATCATTCCTTGACGACGACCGATTGTGTTCACTTCCCTCTTTTCTTCTTTATTAAAAGACCGCAGGTCCAACCTGACAGCAGCCCAATCTCCGAACCACCTCCTGCCCTCCTGAAATTAAGATTAATTACACAACAAGCCAATATGCTGAAGTGGGAAATGATTTGCTCCCATGGAACCGGTTCTCTGGAGATGCTCTGTCTGCGTTAGTGGAGCAGCTTTTAGATTGCGCTCACACTTCCCTCTGCTGAGCGCAGCAGGCTGTGGGGTCGACTGTCTCGCTGCATTCTGCGGGCTTGATAATACCTGCAGAGGCGTCTCAGGACGGGATGACACTGATTAAAGCCGCTTTTATTGCATGTCAGGTGGGGCTGAGTTCTCCTTCTCTTTCTTATCAGCCCCTGTGTGTGTGTGATGGGATGCGAGTGTAACAGGCCCCGTGCAGTACAGCATGTGCCGATGTGACAATATTTCATTTTTATATTTTATTGAGAGGAGCCGCTCCCTAAGTGGATACAAACAGGTCTTTCTTAGGTAACAAATACACACCAATCCTTATTTTCTGGTGAATACACCCCAAAGAAAAACATACTTATATATATAATATTGTATTCCATTTGCCAATAGGCCTCCCTAAACGCTACACACTAGCCCTTTAAGAGAAAAATTGACACATATTCTTTATGCTATTTCGCTGGTTATTTCATTCAGACTGCTACCAGGAGAGAATGGTCTTCTTTTCAACCCTGTTTCAACGTTTGACAGGCGGCACTGAAACATGCGGACTAAAATAGAAAGGCAAGTATCATATTTATCTGTTTTATGTGCCCTTAGAGCTGCACACATACTCTATATACTGTATATATATATATATATATATATATCTCCACAAGCAAGCCCTGAATGCAGACTTTCCTTCCCAGTCAGTACAGTATCAGCATCAAAGCCCCCCCCCCCCCCTGTATTAGAGGAAAAGCTTTGACCAGCACAGACTGACTAAGCTACACAATCCCCCGCTGTGAACATCTCCAGAGTAAAAATTCCTGCTGAGCGAACCGAAGGGAGGAGCACCTGGTGTGTTATGTAATGCGTGGACCTCATTGTTCAACATGCAGCTCTGTGTGTTGGCTCTCTGCAGACTGTGAGGCATTATGTCCTGGACCGCGTTCAAGGATGGATGACGGGCAGCTGGTGGCAGCAACATGCCTCTGAACCACTTCACACATGCCCAGAATCCACACAGTTTGAGGACGGTCCTCCAGAAGGAAGCCTCTGCTCACTCTGTGAACAATGCAAGCATTTAGAAATAGGTATGCAGTGTTGAGAACCTCATCAGGAATGTGTTACCAAACGCAAGTGCACATGGAAAAGGCAAAGTGCTTCCTCCAAGATGTGACGCCAGAACATTTGCCGTGATAGGCCAAGAGGTAATAGTTTCTACGTGTCTCGAGCATCTGTGGCCACTCATTTTATTTTTGGTTTGCTCCTTAAAGTGGTTAAACGATCGAGATTCGAAGAAAATGCAGATGACTTTTTCCCAAAATAGAGTCGAATTTCAGCTTCGTGGCTCAATGGAGAATCACATTATTTGTGCAGTCTGCTATAAGGTGCTGAATCAGATTACATTTATTGAAAAAGACAATCAACATTAGACTAAATTGATTTAGGTAATGTTTTTGTTTTTTTTATGAACTATGTTTTTGTTTTTTTACCATAATGGCTTTTATCGTGTTCCTTCTGTGGAGAACCAACTATTGCCAACGTCTAAAAACTTAAGCCATCAATATCTTCCAAGGTGTTCATGGTAGTTGCCGACAGCTAGGTGCCCTCCAGATATGAACATCAATAGCCTGCTCATACACAGTCGTCTTCTTCCAGACTTCTCAATATTCTGCTTCTGGCTTTCCCTTCTTTTGGATATGACTACTGTTTGTTGTTGTTGTGATATTTGTCTGCAGAACTATAGAGCAAGCCCAAAGGGAGAACTGCTGCAGAGGTTTGATATATTACATCTCTTCTGTGTGTGCGTGTGTGTGTGTGTGTATCTGTGTGTGTGTTCATGCTTTATGGTCTGTTTTCTGCGTTTGGGTCCGCCCCCACACATCGTGACATGTTCTTCATGATTGACATGTCGGGGTGAAGTCGTAGGTTTCTGTTAGTAAAAGAAAAATTGCAGGAAAAGAAAGTATTAAAGAAATTCAATTCAGTTTATTTTGTATAGCCCAATATCACAAATTACAAATTTGCCTCAGAGGGCTTTACAATCTGTACACATACGACATCCCTGACCTTTGACCTCACATCGGATCAGGAAAAACTCCCCAAAAATAACCTTTCACAGGGAAAAAAGGGAAGAAACCTTCAGGAGAGCAACAGAGGAGGATCCCTCTCCCCGGATGGACAGATGCAATAGATGTTATGTGTACAGAATGAACAGCGTTACAGAGTTACATAAACACATTACATGAATATGACAATGTATGAATGGAACTCCAATCCATGAAACAGAAGGAGGTAGAGAGGAGGCGCATCAGCAGGGCCAACGCGGGAGGCCGACTCACCAGGCATCAGACACCTCCAGGTCCAATGGACCCTCTGAGACGTGAAGTCACAACGACTCCGGGGAGGAAGCAGAGTTAATAAGGTGCAATGGATAACATATAAATATGTTCTCTATTGACGCCTACAACTCAGTAGCTGCAACCGTCGGTCAAGTCATGTGAGATTTTAAGCATCAATCAATATAAGCATCAATCATCGGAAGCTGAGAAGGTTCTGCTTCTGTGTAAGAGATAATAACTCCCTCCCATAATACCTCGTCCTTCAGCAGAATGTCAGAGTGAACCCGTTTCACAGACAAAGGAATGCAATGATTACATTCCCCCCTTCAGCCACAGAAACCCAACACAGGAGTCAAGGTCACCGCTTCCACATTCCAGAGGACGGCTCCTCAGGTCTGTTTGCCCGTTGTTGTTGTTGGGTTTTTTTCCTCCGAGCTGAAGAAATATGGAGTCATAAACGTGGAAGGGGAAGAAGGAGCGCCGGAGAAGGATGGGATCGGTCGGAGGAGGAGGAGGAGGAGGAGGAGGAGGAGGAGGAGGAGTGCCAATGTGGTGGACTGCAATATATTACAACGACGCTCCCAAGAATCAAAAGCAATGAGCTGCTGACTGTTTAATAAACTGCGAGCTTACACAGCGCTATGCTCTTAACTATGATTCATTACCGTCACTGGATCTTCTATGAAAATAGAAGAGGCGCCCGAGGAGGCTGCTGGATTCCCGCCACACTAAATTGCTGTAAATTGCCTCTGCATTGCACGTAAAGACTTTTTTTTTTTTGTGGCGTTCATTTTCTTCTCCCCCTTCATTTCACTACCAATTAAAAATGCATGGAATAAGAGTTCCGAGAGCCCCGCGAGTTGTCAAAGAGTTTTTCAAATTCACATACTAAAGGCACATTATGATATGTTATTCATTAAGGGGTTGCCTTAAATCATAATTATGGACTGATATTTCTCTCTTTGTGAGGAGCTGAATGTGGAATAGCTCTTCGGGGCTTCATCTCAGCTAAATGAACTCTTTATGACACTCCAGCTCTATAGAGAAGATTTTTTAAAACGCTGTTATATTGAGGTCAGGCATATGTAGTGCATTACTTATCACCAGGGATGAACATTTTCCACATCCTAAATAAATGAATAAATACAAAATGAATCTGAAATTCTGTTTCATGTCATCCACTGAGACTCTGAACGTGTTTGTTTTTAAACAGAGGCGTGTATCGTTTCAGTCGTGCGATTTCATCTCAAGTCTCGAGAATTTCTCGTCATGATGAAAAAGGTGATATTCCGTCTCTTGATTTGCATTTTAAATATCAAAATTTAAAAAAGCAAAGGGTCGGTGCTTATCCCTGGAGAGAGGCTGTTTTTGGAAGGCCAGCCAGATACCGGTGGGAATTGCGGGAGAGAGCTTGACACACACACACACACACACACACACACACACACACACACACACACAGGGTGCTGCTCTGGTTAAAGCCAACGCTTGGCTGACTCATTACAGCGCTGCGAGTGCACTCATTAGTCTCCTAGTTTCTGTGGGCGCTGGAAGGCGCTTACAAAACGTGCCTCCAAATGGTCCTCGGAATGTTCCGTGTGCTAAAGTGCTCGTATGATTCTTCGGAGTTTAGGACGATCTATAATTCATCGCCGCCGCCCTCATTGTTATTCTCATTGGTGGAAGGGGGAGTCTGGGGAATGTGATAGGGCCCTCTTCTTACTGTTAATTAGTGGAGCGGAGACAATGGCTTTTTCTCAAACTTGTCAAGAACATGACCCGAGGCCATTAGGTGACTGGGAAGCGTGGCTCATATGCGATATGGCTGATATACAATCTGTGGTAAAAACCGGTGGAAATGGTATATAGAAGGGGGAGTGGGGGGGGGGGAGCAATGAGGCAGTCAGTGCTAGAAATGTTCAGGTCCCTGTGACTTGGTTTCATTGAGAGGTTTCAAGAACGCACGGAAACTTCACAACAGCACAACTGCGCTGGTCTCGGTACCTTGAGGCACTTCCTGTCGTCGGATTGTGACAACAGGAAGTAAAGAAGCTTTAAGTGCATCTCACTGTCGGACGTCACTTCGCTCCAAGTGGACACAAATATTGTTGCAGCCCCGTTAGCGCGTTATGTTTATGATGTAAACATGTGGGTTTACATCTTGCGGGAGATTTGATTGAAGGAAACATTCTTGCTCTTGCAAGTATCTTCACATTTTAATTTCTGTTTGTATAATGCAGCGACTGCAGGGAATAACAACAGGAGCTTTAATGTGGATCTCAATGGCTCCACAGGCTCAACTGTCATCCACTCGGGTTCTCTGTATCTGGGGGGGAGAATAAAACCCCATGATAAAGTGTTACTTTTAGAGATATGACAGGTAATAAAGAATCCCAGACCAAGCTTAACAAATACATTAGGCCATTTCCCTAAGCCCAGGGACACATTCCTGCAGTTGGAGAACATTCATTCATAAATAAATAATGGGGAAAAAGATTATGGGTGCATCTGGCTATATATGCGTATTAGCTGCCGTCCTCATGAAACCATGAATCATGATAAAGAGGATTCATGAGCACGGACGCATCTTTAAAATGTGGATCCTTCAAGCCTTTTGTTCCTGCAGAAAAGCTCAAGGGTCATGCGATTTCTTTCTTTACCTATTGCCTTATCATCCAATAATATATATGTATACGTTTACCGATAGGTCAGTGTAAAAAAAAAATGGAAACCAAAACAAAAGAATTCTCATGTTGGAAAATGAGAAATGATTTGCAAATGATAGCATGTCTATTTAATACGTGATAAGATGGTGTACGTTCCATGGCAGTTTTGGCTCTTCCTTCGTAATCAAAAATCAAACAGGGGGTCAAATGTCTGTCATATCAGAGTGTCTTGTTCCAAAGGTTCTGCAAAGTTCCCCGCTGGATGTTTTGTTGCAAGAAAAAATGAGCGTCTCACCAACAAGGTCACTTCTTCTTCGTGTTCTTCAGTTTGCGTTACTTCACCAGGATCTTGCATCCGGTTTCAGACCCGTGTACTGTCTGGCAGCAAGGTAAACAAACACGGACCGCTCAATGGCACAAACATAATCTTCCGCTATAGTTTTTTTTCCGTATTGGACTGCGCATGTATGCAAATGAAGGACTCGGGTATGGACCTGCTCGCTGAAGGATCAGCCATGTTGGAAATGTGGCCAAACACACAAGAATCACGTGTCATCGGAAAATAACCGGAAGCACACTGAAGGCACCGTCGGCACAAATGTGCTGAGCGGGCGCTGAACAAAGGGGTCAAACATATTCTGTCCGATTCTGACTCTACAGCCATAACCGCGATAATGGGATATGTAATCCATACCGCTTGCTATCGCTGCAGCGATCCACACATTTGCACCGTTATGTTTTTTATATTCTGCTGCATCTGAAGCCTTGGAGATATTATCATATATTGATGTGTTGCGAATGAATAAATAATCCTCACGTTGTGAGAATATATTGTTACTGTGATTTAAAACGTAATATTTATTGTAACAGATGCACCTCCAGTTTGACAATGACCATCTGAAGACTATAAAAATGTGTTTACAGACACACACACACACACACACACACTAAAGTGGAGCATGACCCTACTACACGAATAAACTTCTGGAATCACTATTGTGATACTGAACAAAGTATCTTTTATAGGTGTGTTATTTTCATAAGAAAAAGGAGACATATCTGTGCAACACCATAACCGCATCGTGATTGGATGTCCACGTGCGTGCACATCTATATTAAAATCAACTCACCGTTCCGATGTGCTCTGATCAAAATCAGGAAGAGTGACGATTTCTCTCCCCGCTAATCTCGGCGCGTTTGCTTTGTCTGAAACACGAGATAGAGAAGAGCAGGAAATGGCGGCTGGGAATAATAAAAATTCAATAAAGAAAAACACGGAAACAAAAGGAGGAAATTTCACTCGTCCTGAAACCACAGATGGGTTCCAAAGGTATGGCCGAGTACCATTGAGCGGTCCCGATGACAGGGTGGACACGGCCTTCGGCTAAAACACACACACACACACACACACACACACACACTTAACACGGGGATGCACCACATCTGCAGCTGCCCCACCTCCAGCCCGCTCCGCTGGCGCCCCCGGATCACTGCTCATGTTGTCCAACACGGTTCCGCCTGGGAGAGATCTTAACTATCAATCTCCCGGCTGTCAGCCACGCTGACCCGTCGCAGGAGGAATCAAACAGCCCCTCCCCTCCCCGTACTGGAGGTCCGTTGCTGTCTCGTCCGGCTTTGAACATTACCCCCGTGAAGGTTGATTGAGTGGTCGGCGGGGGGGGGGGGGGGGGGGGGGGGGGGGCAGTGTGCATGTGAATGTGAAATGAAGCTCAGCAGCAGATTGTAGGAAACAGGCGACTAATTGGCTGCTACATGGAGGAGGAGGAGGAGGAGGAGAGGATGCTGATAGTGGGGCAGCAGGTTCGTACGGCGGGCATCGGGACGTTATTCCCCCCCCCGCTTCACAATGAACGACAACTAAATCTCACAGCGCCTTATGAGCTTAATCACCGACAATTGGGAGACAGTCCTGAAGAAATTCAAGTGGAATAAACTGCACGGTTCGGCTGCATTTGAACACAACCCCGCCGTCTTCGTAATGGAAGGAAACGACTTGCAGTTAAAAAAAAAAAAAAGGCTCACGGCGGCCATTGTTCTCATCTCCCGTGTCGGAGCCTCAGCTCGCTGTGAGGCCTCGGCACTCTCATGATCTGTTGTTACACACGGGTTCATGCCGGTGACCTTTAGCACATGCATATTACGCCTCGGCTCCCGCACCTCTCGGCAAAGTACCTCTCCGTCTCTGTCTTCCTCTGGTTCTTCCCTTGAATTCCAACTGCTTTTTCCTGCCTTTCTAAAATCAATTATTATTGATTTTCTTTTTCTGCACTCTCCGGGGTGGAGTCAAAAGAGGGGACAAAGGAGATAAAACCACGGGCGAATTGCTAAAGTAACTCCACTGTACTGGGGGGGGGGGGGGAGTCAGACGCTGGTGCAAAGCGCTGGAGAATGAGAGCTAATGGCATCCTCCGCTTACCAGGATATTTCTAATGATTCACGAGGTGGATCTCAGCCAAGAGCTGACTGTCATCTTGTTTTATGGCATAAAGCAACATGCCGCTACAGAAACAGAGAGAGAGAGAGAGACTAAAATACTTCTAACTTTGGTTTTACAGCTGCTCTGAGACGACCTGCTGACTGGAAATCCGACGGGTGAGAGGGGAGACGATGACAGACGCTTCAACATGCTGGCCTCTTCTCAATATGTGTGCTAGATGATCTGGTTATGTATTTACAACACGAGTTCCTGTGTTAGACTGAACGGTGGCTTTGCTATGTGAAATGAAGACGTTGGGGTTGGGTTAGAGGCTCTGGCCCCTAAAAGCTCATTTTGGTGGGAATTCATCCAAGACTACTCAAAATAAATGGTCAGAAGTTGATCTCTGATAAACAGCTGTGGAAAATACCACAGCTGTGGAAAATACCTAAGTACATTTACTCAAGTATATAAGTATATCAGTACAATTCTGAGGTACTTGTATTCGAGTTAGTGTTGTAGGGAAAATACTACACGTATCTGACTAGTTACTGTTATTAACTCAACTATCAAACCCACTTGTTTGTCTGCTAAAATAATGTGGAAAACATTTGGCTTTATTACATAATTCCAAGTTTTAATGACTCTTTACTTTTGCCTTAAAAAACTAGTTTTATTTGTTATTTTGGGGTCACAATGACCTCGATTGGTTTCACCATTTAACACCAATAATGTTTGCTTGAAAATACTGAAACTAAAATACGCCTTATTGTACTAATCTGGAGTACAACGTATATTATTTTGATTTGACACAATATGTTTCTTTTTTCTGATGACATATACATAACTATTATTCTTCTGAGAAGAAATAAGTTGACATTTTTCAGCGATGGTTGCCGTTAAATGTGTGATTTGTGGATGTGATGCTTTTTAGCCACCGCTGACAACATTTAAGTCACAGTTCACACAGATTTGCTGGCTGCAGCAGTCGATGAATCAGTGTCCTCAAGCTGGTTGCTACAAACGGCCATTTGTGAGTAAAACTGAGCTCTGGCGTGCCGGCATCAGGCGCCGCTACGCCCTCGGAGAAGAGCTTGAAATAATAATCCAGAGATGTAGAGGCGCTCATGTATCGCACGGCCTTGAGGGATGAGCGGAGGATGAAAGGGGGATCTTTGCACATTAAAAATACAAACACCTTCATGCTGGAACAGCACACCATGTGACAGCCGAACGCTTGTATGGAGACAGACTGTGGACATCAGATCTGAGGACAGAGCCCATTGTTCGAGGGGGGGGGGCTAGACTCATGATGGGCTTCTCTGGCAACAATCAATCTCAAGTTGGGGGAATAGCAACTTCAATGTTGATTCAACTATACATATTGTGTGTGTTTCTGCTGCATCAGAGAGTCTCTATAAGAAACCCAAGAGATGCCCGTTGTATGGAGGCATTGGTTAGAGAACAGCTCCCTCTAGTGGCTGAATGAATACACACACACGCAAAACAAGACTAAACATTTTTAATCCGATTTTTTCATTTTTTGTACTTGCATGGGTAAACCAACAAAGTATATACACATTTGTCCTTTTGAAGGTGGGGGAAAATTAAAAAAAAAAAAAAGTGCATACATGATAACAAGAGAAATAAATTAACATGGAAGATGTCGACTCGTTGTAATGAACTTCTGAATGTCTGAAACTTTGCTCCGCTTGTAAAAAAATAGAAAAACATTTTTTTTAAATGAAGTGACGTGAAATGAAGAGGAACATGCTAGAAGAGAGGCCTCAATATCACTACAAGAAATACAGTAAAACAGCATTAATTAGTGAAAACAATCTCATTCAATGCAATGCACTGTATTTTACAAAATGCTTCATGAATGACGCATTAAAAATAAAAAACCCAAGTAAAAGACTGAAAGGTCAAAGTGGAGATGAGCTCCGCACTATATTGTTCTTTGTTAGCTTAGGAAACATTAAAATGAGACTCATGACATTCGTTCATCACACAGAGACACAGACTATGAAGCCATTACGGCTTGTTTTGCTTCAGTATTCCATGTTTCTGTTGTTTACATGTGAAAAAGAGGCCTTTAATAATATTAAAGACAACACACAGCTGCATTGCTGTAGTACAACAGTATCTGAAGGATTTTGGTAGTTCAGTTTCAGTGGTTATTGCAAAATTTGATTCAGTGGTAAAATTACACAAAACACGTCATTTAGTATTGTTCCACCTCGAAAAAGTGGAACTTGTGTGTAAAGAAAACATCACAACGATAACTCAACCAGCAGGATTCTCTAATCCGAGTTAATGCCCGTTAAAAGCATTTTGACAACCAGAGGAATCGCGACATCAGAGATTAAGAAAATAAATAGTGCTGCTGCTGCTTTTAGAGCACGTTCGGAAGTTGTTTCGAATAAATAATAATAAAAATCACATTATGATTGCAATGATTGACTTGGCATAAGTAATAGAGTGTAATATAAAACATTATATATATATATATATATATATATATATATATATATATATATATATATATATATATATAGTGTGTTTTAATTATTTATTTTTTTGGACAATCTTTTTAAATAGTTTAAGTGTGTATGTGTATATTTGTTTGTGTGTTGTTTGGAGCTACTTGGATCCTAAATTTCCCTTGGGGGGATCAATAAAGTACTTTAAAAAAAATAAAATATATATATATATATATATATATATATATATAGTTGCGTTTAGTCGACCGGCCACATCTTTGATGCAGCCGAGAACATTTCAACAGGGGTTCACAAACTGAATTAATAGAGGCTTTTTCACAATACATACATATATTCATTCATTCATTCATTCATTCATAAATGAGGCTCTTTAGAGATGATCACATCCCTGCTGGTCTACATCAACAACAACAACAATCATAAACAGAAAACAAAGTAAGTAACCCACCAGCTTGGTAGGAGCACCCAGAGAGTACAGATCAGCAGAATTAACAATAATAATAATAATACAAAGAAAGACTAAATATATATATACATATACGCTAAACATTACATGTTAGAATGCTCAAACAAACGATGGCATTAAATATATATTATATATATGTTTTTAGGTTGAATCATTTTAACTGTACAGATGAAATATTCTGTAATTTACAATTTCTTAAAACATTGGAATGGTGTGCAAATTAAGCAACGCGACACACCGGCCGCGCCCTGCTTTCTACTTTGACTCTTGCATAGTTAATGAAATACATGCATTAGCGTTTTCATGCACTACTGCATTCCTTAAAATCACTCTCAACCGTGTACATCGAACGCAACAAAAAGAGACAAGAACTGCAGTGAAGACAGCCAGAGAGGAAAATTGATTCCGTGAAGATGTTCGATTGCTTTTCTTGTACATTTTGCAAACTTTGTTGACATCTTGTTTCAACGGGTTATGCATTTGGATTAATTGGGCTCATTTACATGGGAGTATATCTCAAAAGTTGCACTTTTTGGTCATTCAAACCTCAGCTTCTTGAGTCTAATTGATAAATGAGACTTTATGTCCCTGTGCCATAAAACAGGACCACGGTGGCACCGTTGACATTCAAATGGGGATTTTTAATAAACGGCTCTACGACAGACTGTAGAAGACATATGGATCGGCCCTGAATGACGCATCTAGTCGCAAATACAAAAGAGTAACGTAGGCAATGTGGTGGCTGTACACACAATTGTTACGGATGGACGAAGAGCTTTAAGATTTAAGTTCAGCTTTAGAGTTCTGTACAGAAACAATATTCAATCATTAGCGTCACAAAGAGTCGGACCCCTTTTTAAATATCATAAGCGCGATAAAAAGGACATGAAAATGTCAAAAGTCCTAATGCACTGGGTTTTTCCGCTACATGTAATAAACGAGTAGATATAACGGCATGATAAATAAAGCCTTTCGAATGCACACGAGCCACGGCGACTTTAACGACATGAAGCCGCCCCGCTTTGATCCAAAGTGCCGCGGGCAACTTCCTGATAGATAATGATGTGGAGTAGAAAAAGAGCAGCTGCAGGAAGAGCGCCACATTTAAACAGCAGCATGTCGTCCACTGGGTCCTTAGCAGGGTCCTTAGCAGGGTCCTTAACAGGGTCCTTAGCAGGGTCCTTAGCAGGGTCCTTAACTGGGTCCTTAACTGGGTCCTTAACTGGGTCCTTAGCAGGGTCCTTAGCAGGGTCCTTAACTGGGTCCTTAACAGCCGCTACGCTGGTAATGACGGGGAGACGGAGGACCGCACTGCTGGTTAACACACAGAGTGTGTGAGTCTTTATTATACTGCTATATTTGCTGTGTTTCTATACTCCCAGTTTAACAGGAAGTGTAATTAGTAGAATTTGGGTTGAACGTGTCATCGTAGAGCATCTTTAACTGGCAAAAAGAGCTCAGATGAACAACTCGAGTGACAAATGAGAATATCAGATCTCTTTCGTAGCGTTCAACTGGTAACCAAGACGATGGAGACAGCTGTCGCCTGACAGCTAATTCTGACATCACTAGATGTTGTGAAATGTCTCCGACTCTGACCTCCGACCCAAAACAACTGCCTCCACTCAAAGCCAGGCGCCTTAAGGCCACTTGAACAACATGCATGCACGTTTAAACTGAGCGCTACTTCCTCCGAAACCATCTGAGAACAAATGTAAACCTGGTCGATGCTACAGAGAAACCGTTTAGAGAAATACTGTAGATCTAGAAGACGAGGATTATGCTAACGTTAAAGTACTTACTAGTGGTTGGATTATAATGGCATCACGACACTCATTCATTCATTAAAAACATACGCTGCGCTGGTATCTAATGTATGGTTATTGCTATTGCATGAGCGGTACAATGATGATGCTGATTGTTCAAAAGGAGACCAGGAAGCCTCCTGCCAAGGACACAACCCATGCAGACATGTTCAGAGACACAATACATGGAGGTCTGGGACTATCAAATGGCTCATGGGATTTAGTTTCAGTTTGGCGAAGCAAATGAAAATGGCATTGTCTTCTCCAATGAGCTTCCACAGGTTATGAGAACTGCTGCAAAGCGGCTTCTGGCTCACTGGAGTGTGTGTGTGTGTGTGTGTGTGTGGTCACAGCTCTGAAAATACGCACATTTAGGAAATATCAATGCCAGCGGAGACTCGGTCTGTTGCAGCACCAGGTTTAGTAAAGAGGGAAACGGGGGGGGGGGGGGGGGGGGGGTTAAAAGGACCCCTGAAACATTGAGATGAATGAAGCCTTCTTTCACGATATGTCTTGTGTGTGTGTGTGTCTGTGGGTCTTGTGTGTGTGTGGGTCTTGTGTGTGTGTCTTGTATTTGTGTCGTGTGTGTGTGTGTTCGGAGTAAAATAAAACTCCACAAAGTGCAAACCATACAACATTCCTACTCAGTGATGCGTACAGTAGTCGACTTCTATGTTGCCAAAGGCAATTATTTGTTTCCATGTAGTCTTGAAAGGCGCTTAAGATTATTGTCATCTTGCTCATGGAAAAAAGAAATGAGTTGTATCCTCTGTGTGTGTGTATATGGGTCAATACCTGTACATATATATACTTTGACTTTCATTCCAAAAACACACCGTCCCTTTGAGAAAAAAGTAGTTAACTTCAATAAGCATCTAAAAAATACATTTCTATCAAAAGAAGTTCTATTATCAAACAAAAATAAAGTTTTAAAATATTGGAAAAATCCGTCTCAATGCCGTCTTCGAATTCTCAAATATTTGTGGTCGAGGGCCCGTCGTCACCTCTGTATTCATATTCTGATGTCAATAATCAGGAGTGATACACTACATGTCTTTTCGCTATTAATCTTGGAAATGAAACGTACAATTACATGAATATAGTCCGCTTATGACATTTCCTCCTCAGCATCAGACAAACTACCCATTAACCAACGCATGGAGCAAAAGAGTTTGAATAAAAGGATCGCGGGTTTAACTCATTAATAGTCAACTGTTGTTTGGGAATGAAACTCTTTTGTGTGTGTGTGTGTTCTCTAAAGTTGAGTTTTAAATGCTTATAGAACATCAGAGAGGTTTCAGCATCGACATCCAGCTCGTTACCTTCTCAATCTGCAGAAAGGCAAACGGCGCACAGTCGGTGCACACGGAGTCAACGCCTCTCGGCCCGTTAACGTCTTTAAATGCACCAGCTGCTGCTTTAAAAAAAAAAATAAGAAAAAGAAAAGAAATCTGGTTCCGTCAGCAGGATATCTCTGGCGAGCAGACTAAACCTAATGTTTGCCGCTTTTCAAAGCCGTAACAAGCCTCTTGTCTGAAGGAAACATAATTGGATTTCAAGATTCCAACAGGGAATACTGTGTCAGCTGTCATGTGAGCCTCGAGTACACACAATTAAAACGGGTCGTGATGCGCAGCTGAACGCGTACGGCATTGCTCATGATCCCTCAACGCCCGACGCCATCGAGCGACTGTTTCGCTCCAATCCAGACCGACTGCTCAAAAAAAAAAAAAAAAAAAGGGAGGTGGAAATTGGTAACACGCACCTTTAAAAAAAAAAACTGTTTAAGAACTGGCCGCATGCCAAGAAACCGTTTGGGCAGATGATGCACGGTACTCTCCTTTTTTTTTTTTTTTAAACTAATACTCAAAGCTGGCTGCCAATGTTCAAACCTCCGAGCCACCTGATGCCAAAAGCGGAGCGTTCGTAAAATGCGTCTGGTTACAAATACAATGAAACTTAGGCACAAAGAAAATAGCTGCATTATGTACGGTCAACGTAAGGACGGGTTTCATTGAGGCCTCTTTGTTGTGCGCGCAGGAGATTGCATGCTCGCCGACAGCTTTCGGGAAGACGCCGCCCTTTCGAGAGGCTTCTTCCCGTTAGAGGGAGACTTGAGACTTACTTCGGAAGTGGAAGACTTGGACTTGCCGACGTTTAATAGAGTGCGACTGAGAGAGCTGGCGGGCTTGGAAGACTCTTTTGTCCCGGGCTTCGACTCCGTGGAGGTCGGCGAGGGCGACGCGGCATCTCCGGTCTTTGCCGGGTCGGCGCCGCCGTCCTTGGCTTGTCCGTTCTGCTTGCACGTCCTCTCTGAGGCTTTTTTGCCGAGCAGGGTGCTTTTCCCCAAGTCAGCCGACCGGCGGCTTTCCCTTTGTCGGAGGGCGCTCTTGAAGAAGGACAACCCTTTTTCCTCAGACTTGCTGCCGCGCTGCAGGTCTCTGTTGGACACGCTGGGCGAGCGCAGGCTGGTGACCGAGGAGCTGCTGCTGGAGCTCCTCACGGACCTCCTCTCGGGCCGCCCGCTCTCCCCGCTCTTAGACGGGGAGGAGCGGGCCACCGAGCTGCCTCGGAGGCCGTCGACCAGGGGGCTCGTGTGCATAGAATCTCGGCTGCAGCTCCTCTCCACCAGCCTCTTCCGACTACTCGCCGAGCTTTTCTCGGGGACGCCGGCGTTCTTCTGTGCGGTCGGCGATAGCGAAGCTGAGGACTGAGGCGTGGGGCGGACGAATGGCTTACGTTGTGGCGTCACCACTACAGGTTGAGGGGCCTCCTTGGTTCTGGAGGGAGTTCCACAGGGCGTAGAGGTGCTTTTCTTGGCATTTACACTCTTCTCTTTAGTATTGCTCGCCTTTTTGCCTTTCACAGGCGTACTGGAAGACGTCTCGGCAGCGCAGGTCTTATGGGTGGAGCACAAGCGTTTTTTTGAGCTTTTCTCTTGCTCCACTTTACTGGAACTCTTCGAAGGGCCCGAGCTTTCTGCCTTCAGGGTGAATCCTCCGAGGCTGCTCTTGCGTTTCTGTTCTTTGGAGGGAGTCGCTTGGACGGGGAGAATGTTTTGGTCGATAGCCGTCGTCTGGTTGTTGTTTTCAGTTGGCTCGTTTTTGGTGCTCTTCTTCTCCACTGGAGTGGGAGCCCTGCAGTACATCATGTCCAGGAACCTGGTGTTGTTGTCCTGGTCACTGAAGTTGCTCTCCATCATGGACAGGGGAGTCCTGCTGCCAAAGTAGCGCTCGTGTCGACTGTAGCTGCCGAAACAGGACGTGGAGACTTTGTCGTCGCAGGCCTCTCCGATCCGCTCCAGAGGAGGGGAACCTCGAGAGTCGAGGGAGAAGCGAGAGGGCGAGTTGGATCTCATGTGCAGCTTGGCGGAGAGAGACCAAGAGGGCTTTATCCCACCATCGCTGAAGGCTAACGGGCTGGCGATGGACGACCTGGAGGACGAGCTCTGAGGCTGAATGCTCCTCACAAAGGGGCGGACCGAGAATCCTCCTACAAATCAAAAGAAACATTTCAAAAATAAATGTAGTTAGAAACCCTCAATTAATACTTTTACAACAAGAGTACAGTTTGCTCACCTGGATTTAATATGGTATCACTTTTGTTTGATATCTAAAGTTCTCAGGTGTCTTCTCGGTCAGCTGAAATCTTACCGCCACAATGACTACGAGCAATAAATTATAAGTTTATTAACTACTGATGTAGGAAATACATTTTTAGACATTAAGATTAAGAGAAGTTTTCAAAAAATAAATTGTTGTACAGCTCCATGGTTATATATGTGAAAGTTGTAGTGAAATAGTTTGGCCTGGCCTCCCTTTTTAAAAATTAATAATGGAATGAGGTCAAGGTGGGAGAGTTCCTGACTATAAACATCTCTGGGAAACCGTGGTGGTATTTTTTGATTCCAACAGAAACATTATCAGTGGAAGGAGAGTTGCATTTTGTACAAAGGCTTGTTCTAAAAAAAGTAAAGAAGCAACAATGTCTCTTTGAAGCCGTTTTAGTCTATAACTCCATAACTCATGGTTTGCCAAGTGTCGTTTTTTATATTGGTTTTGGTATGCTGAGTTTAAAAAAAAAGGTCCAGTCTCATCTGGTGGATGGTTGGTTTTTGCTTTTCCAAAGATCAAAGTCACAAGCTAACTCTGACCTTTGTGCTTCAACAAAAGCAAAAAACACAAAGAAATCAATCTGACTCCCGTCGACAGCGTCTCACCGTCATCTTCGCTACGCTCCACCGGAAACTCCACCGACTCAGCCAGTGATGCCAGAGAGGTGCGTCTGGATGAGGCTCCAGAGGCCAAGCTGGCAGGCCGGCTGCCGGGCAGCCTGTTGATCCAGTGGTCACACAGGGAGGAACTGGTCGAACCTGCGAAGCAGACGGTTTTAAAGCCTCAGAGGCACGGTATCAAATAACATGGTGATTTCCCATAAAGTCTGAGATGCGTGATAGGTACATGCACATTGAAATCACAATGGCAACATTAATTCAAACCTAATCTTCTGTCACAATGGTACTGTAGTGTACCGTTGGGCTATGTATATGCAGATATTGTAATAAAACTACACGCAATGCGACTCAAATTTGAAATACAGGAGATATTTGGCAGAAGGTAGGAGACAAATACTGACCAGCGACCGAGCTGTTGGCCGACCAGGAGGGGATAACGGTCCTCCGCTGGTAGAACAAGATGTAGGCCGTCTGCTGGCACACGTCATCGTCGGCCACCGGTGAAACCTCGCTGTCATCAAAGCAGTACCACTGACCATCGATGGAGTTCTTACAGTAGGCTGCGAGTGGAAAGCAAAAGGGAGGAACGGGTTCAAATGGATGAGGAACACAGAACTATCCGGTCTTATTCTCACACGACATTTGGACCGGTGCGATCGTTCGTAGGGTTACCCGTGTAGTGGCCGCCGTGCATGTTCCCGTGGTGGTTGCACACAGCATACAGGTCATACAGGTAGTCGTCGGGGTTTCTTCCCAGGCCGTACGGCCGTCTCCAAGGGGACCAATGGGAGGGTAAACTCCAGCTGCTCTGGCTTCTCTTAACCACATGAGGTGCCATGTCCATGCCCATCAGCGGGAACCTCACCATGTTCTGCATCTTCACCCTCCGGTCCCCCTCCTGAAACAGAGGCCAGGATGAACACTTCCGGATTTGGGGATCAGCTGCAGCCTACCTACTTGTTTCAGGGTGATGTGTCATCCGTTTTCAGGCAGAACCAGGAAGTCGTCGTTTATTTGCCGTTTGATGAAAAGTACACAGTAGCTACAATCGTTACGATTCCACGTCCCAGGTTTGATTCCGGCCTTAGGGCCTCTGTTGCATGTCAAACCTTTGTTCTCGATACACAGACAGTAGGTGCACTTCCACATTTCTGTGAACAGTGTTTGGTCGAGCTAAAATACCTGTCTGAACCTCTTGAGATGCAGTATGAGCACGTCCGGCAGCGTCCACAGGCTGAGCTTGATGCGGCCCTGCTGCAGCTGCTTGCAGTGGGGACAGCGCCAGGCATCGTCTGGGGCCAGCTGAAACACACACACACACACACACACACACACACACACACACACACACACACACACACACACACACACACACACACACACACACACACACACACACACACACACACACACACACACACACACACACACACACACACACACACACACACACACACACACACACACACACACACACACACACACACACACACACACACACACACACACACACACACACACACACACACACACACACACACACACACACACACACACACACACACACACACACACAGCAGCCGTCAGGGACGAGCGGCGACCACACTGCTTATAAAACAGGCCTCAAGGCCCTGAGTTTTCCCTCTCATTTCCCTCTTTTCTCCTCGAGAGCGTTCGCAGGCAAGTCAGACCACAGAGTATGTGAAGGCCTGCGCTCAGTGTTCTCCAAAACATGGCATTAGAAGTCAAACACACAGTAAAACCACGGAGGGAAAGGCTTTTTGAATGTCAGCAGAGGAATGAGGAGGAGACTAATGTGAGGCTGCACTTGAAAACACACTTCCCACTGATCAATTCAAGATGTATTGTCTAATGTCAAACTACTGACTGCAGTAATCGGTGCCGTCCATGCGTTACCTGCTCCTCCTTCGTGTAGAGCTGGAAGCACTGAGCGAGGGTGCAGGCCTGCGGCTGGTGATGCTGCTCCCTGTGCAGATACACACTCTCGGCATCGGGGATGTACTCCTCCTCCGTGTGTCCAAACAGACTGTGGGAACACGAAGCACAGCTCGTTCATGCAACAGCAAAGTCAGCCGTGAGGTTTTGGTCCAGCTGCTTATCGGTAGAGATATTACATATTTCAAGACGTTTGACACAGTACTCCAGATGGTCCTTTGATAGAATATTAACCGGCTTGAATCACATATGATAAATCGGTACTTGAAGTGTTTCTCAAAGTAGTGGCTCTTGCAGCAGCATTGTACAGCTTCACAGACCAGTGCAGGTTTGAGTATTAATTCAATTTCTTGCGGGGATTTTCCTCCACATGTTGCCAAAGACTGTTGCTCGTGCCAAACAGGACTTGTGATCAAGATGTGACTTCCATTAGACGAGCAACGGCTGTGTATGCGTGTTAACCACATGAAGTAATTAGCCCGAGTGAGGAAATAAGAGCGGACATGTTGTCGATTGTGTGGGCGGAACTTCAAGCTCTGGTGTTTACTTGTGGTTTGAAACCACAAGTGTTTCAAAGTAAGACCATTTACCGCTAGATTAAGCAAATAATGTGAATAGCAGCGAGTCGCTTGTTTAATTGTTCTTTGATCATATATTTCCTGTTTTTAAAAAGGGTAGGGATATGACATGCAACAAAGGCATATAAAAGGCGGTTACATGGCATGCATTGTAAACACTCGGCTCCACAAACATTGTTTTTATTGGTCCTGAAGCTCCGATATCGTGTTTGCACCAACATTGAAACATTTTAAAACGAGGTCCCGCCCCACTCGGCGTGTTTAAGAGATTCCATTGTATTTTCCTTTTTATAGGTTTGACTTAAGTTTATCTTAAATGTAAGAAAAGAGCTGGCTGCCACCCAAAACAATTAGTCAAGCAGCTAAAAAGATCCTTCGTAATGATTGTAGCTACTGTGTACTTATCAAACCCAAAATAAACAGAGACTTATTGGTTCTCATTGGTTACCTTGCGGCGTGGGAAGAAACCTCTGATGACTACTTGTATATCCTGTGTGCTGTGTGCAACCACCATGGGAACACGGAGGCCACCAACACGGGGAACACGGCAAACGATTGTCCCGGTTCAAATGCCGTTGTTCTTTTTGCCTCACCTTAAACGGATGTCCTAACGTGAAGGCGCAGCGATGGGTTGGCATGCTAATCTTTTGCGAATGTGACAAATTATTTCCTTCGACGAGAAGTCACAATGTGTTGAGAAACAGGATTTGATGACCTGATTGACAGATTAAGGATCAACATTAAGTAATTCCCTTGCAGGTCACTAATTTAGTCTTGACTCTGTTTTGTTAATTAACGTCTCATCCCTGTCGGGACTGTGACTCACACACACACACACACACACACACCGCTGCACGATTCAGACCTATTTAATATTATTTTACATTAAAACTGATGCCATCATCTTACATAACTGCTGACACAGACAATCTTGTGAGCCTACCCATTGAGGCCTTCAATGGAATTACAGTAAATCTTCAATGTTACGTCTCCAAAGCAAGTTATCCAAATGAACACCGTGCGTTGATGGGATCTGGTGCGTGTGGTTTCCAATGAAGATCACAGCCAACAAATGTCAACACCGGGGCCTCCATTTTATTCCGGAGATAAAAAAAATAAACGTATCAATAAGTAATCTTCTTCACTCACTAGTCCTTGGTCTCTTTGTCCCACTCGACCACGATCTTCACGTGTGGCGGCCCCCCCCTGTCCACAGGACTTGAACGCTCTGTGGTGGAAACAAATGAGGCCATTCAGTTACTCTCAAAGAGCAGATATACATTTAAATGTAATATATATATATCTCTGCAGTTATGGAATTGTGTGTAAAACAGACAACATATACATACACAGAGAGAGCTTTCCATGTAAGAACCTCTGTATCAGACTTAGTGATGCCAAAATCAACTTTGACTTTTGCACCTCTATTGAGCAACAATGGTGTAACTTTTTGTTGTTGCGAACTGTAATAAGCCAAAACGTGCTGAACTGGCTTTTTATTTTTTATTTTTTACAAGCAGTCAAAATCATGTCTGGGCATGTCACCAAAGCAACAGAAGAAAATAACTGATGTGTTCAAAGAGAAGATTAACGAGATGGATGTCATTCCGACGTCACCCCGTTACCGACGGCGACGCCTGTCTTTACCGTGTTGTGCAAGTGTACAGTGTTTGCTTGAAAGAGGTCAGGGTCGAGATGGAAACATATCTTCCAAATGTTTGATTCAATATAGACATGCACATTCAACATTTTACTGGCTGTTTTTCAACCTTTTCAACACAAATTGCTCTTCAAGGCATTATTATGTCAATAGGTTGAGATTCAAGGAGGTGTGTGTGTGTGTGTGTGTGTGTGTGTGTGTGTGTGTGTAAAAAAGACATATGACATTTGGATGTTGTATTAAACAGCAGAACTGACCTTTCCACGGTCGGGTGGCACAGCGGCCGCTCATCTTGGGGAAGGAGGTAGGTGATGCCGACGACGCCAACCACCCTGAGACTGAAAGGTCCAACCTATGCAGGGACACCATTGTTAGTACGTCGAGCTTATCAACAAAGTGTAACCAGAAGAACAACAGGAGTGCCCATTCATCATTTCTCTAACTCAGCCTTTCACAGTAATGTCCAAATCAGTTTATTTACTGTACAGAAAAGCATCTGGTTCCTCCTCTTACCTGGATGTAGACCCCCGGCCTCAGAAGGTGACGCATTTTCTCCAGGATCTCTTTCTGCAGAGCATCCCAGGTCACAGTGCGCTCCATGTACAGTACAAACGGCAGGCCGAACCTTTAAAACAACAGCGTGTGCTCCATGAGCTCTTATTTCACCGCGAAGCTTTGAACGACACCAATAGCCCATTACTTCCATTTTTCAGAAGTGGATATTGTGTTATAATGATCCCCCCCATCTTCATGTATCGCATGACATATAATATTGAGATTGCCGTACCTCTTTCCTTGGTGGCCGGAGCAGGCCCTGTTACACACCAGAAGGATAATCTTCTCTGGTCCCAGGTTCTTATTGGGCGATGCAGTTAAAGGTGTCGTGGCCCCTTGCATGAAAGATGAAGTCCGGCTGATTTCTGTCCCATATTTTAAGTTGTTATGATTCAGGTTTGCCAGAAGACTTCCTGTGAAAGAGACAAACCGGTCTTGATAGATTCCCCCTCAATAAATGTAATGCGGGAAAGAAAAAATAATCTGACGATTGGCAAAAATCTGAAGTACGATTTACCTCTTTTTGTGCGTATATTATCCAGTTTGAAGGTCTCCGGGGTCTCAAAGGCGAATATAGAATCACTCTCCTGAATGATCTCAAGATCATCATCATCATCGCAAAATGAGCGATGGAAACCGTCATAGTACATTTCAGTCAGCACAAACTGAAAGAGAAGAAAAGAGTACATTTAAAAAATGTTGTCCAGTTTCTTTTAATACTGCAAAGATAACATTTACTCTTGTGGCATTTTCATGCCGCCAGCTTGAATCGACGTGAGCACCCCGAAGGACAACAGTCTTAAAAAATATCTTATTAAAAATGGTGGGTTCATGACAAACAACTGCTCAGAGATAGAACTGGCGTCAGGAACAGTGAGCTGACATTGAGACTGCAACAGAGCCTCGGTGTGAGACCCTGAGCCGATGGGAGACAGGAACAGTACCTGGTCCATTGGGATCTTGGTCTCACGTGACACGGCATCTCTGAGGCGATAGACGGTGCTGTTGAGGGGAGCAGCAACTCCAATCCTCATACAGTGAGAGTACTTCCCCTGGTAAACCACCGTCACGTACAGGGGCCTGGCAAAAACAGGTCATGCAAATAAATTAAAAAAAACACACTCTTCTCGCGTACTTTGCTATGCAAGCAAAGCTGCCCCCGCTTTAAAGACGTGGTTCACATGTATTTCAGTGGAAAGATGTGAGAGACATTGTTTTCCTGAACTGACGACATTCCTGTTGTTTTGGTTAAAACGGTATAACTCCTCCTGCACCCTAAGCCCCCCCCCACACACACCAGGTTGCATTCCATCTCCTGTAACACATACTGATATTTGACTCAAGTTCTCGTAAACTCAAATGGTGTCAAACCTTTGAAGAACTTCAATAAATCTCTCGCTTGCTTAGATGGTAGACAAACAAACCTTTCATGAAAAGATTTTTGAACTTATTGAGCTTATTAAGCAGTAATATTTAGTCAACATGCAATGCCCTGTTTACCTGGTGCTCAAGAGAGTAACTCACCGTGTGTGTGGCAGTGGGATCGGTAGGGAGATGCAGAGGAAGGGATCAAACGTATTGCTTTGCTTTTGGCAATGTGGGCAAGTGAGAGAAGACCTGTTGGAAAACAAATGTATTCCCTTAATACAATGTGGCCATACTGGTAAAACTAAAAAAGCATGGACGTTTTATTTGATATAACGTGTACCTGTACTGAGCCTGAAATAATTCTTGGACAAAGGACCCGGCAGAAAGGGGGGGAGATGGCCCCTCTAAGCTTTGATCGTCCTCTTCAATGGGGGGCTGAACAAACACAAAACAGGTTTTACTGGTCAGATTTATAAGTCATAAATAAAGCCAGCCTATCAGGTTCCACTCCAGAGACTAAAAGAGGAAAAACAAGACCAGGCAAGTCGAGATGAGCAAGAATGTGAATGCAGCTCATTTGTAAAGATGCACCGAGTGACCAGAATAATATAAACGCCTGAGTTATAACAGTGACACAAAACAAGTCTATTGTTTTGTTGCTTTCCAGATATAAAAGGATTGCATGGCTGAGCAATAAGGAGAAAGTGTGCCACATGCAAATCCATGCCCCTCAATAAAAACAACCGATGCCCAGAACGACCCCGCACCTTTATAGCAGGCCTGATGTTGGGGTTGACAGTGTTGAGGTCCTCGTGGACTCTGTCCAGCAGCCACAGCAGAAACTCCTGAGCGTCGTGCTGAGCGTTCCCTTTAAACTGGGTGGCATTTTTCGACACGGCATTCTGCAACAAACAAGCACGGCCCAAGGGTCACAAGGCAGGCAATGTCAACATCTCAGCACTGGAGTGAACTTCAATATGTTGGTCATGAAGTGCATTTTATGAATACGCGTAACTTATGTACCAGTGTTGTGAGTTACCTTAAAATCCCTGCTATGCTGCGGGGTATACTCAAAGGTCCACAGAGCCCGCATGAGTCCCGACAGCTGCTCTGTGACCTCTCCTTTGGACAGAGGACCCTTCTTCTGCAGATGCACGCCGTTCATCTTCGGTCTGCCCTCCTCCAACTCCTCGCCTTTGTAGTGCTCCAGGACCAGGTACTCGGCGAAGAGCTCCGTGTTGCTGAGACACTGCAGCACCGCGTTCATGAAGCAGGTGTTCCCGTGGTTCTTGAGACCCGACACTCCGGGGATCCGGTCCCCCGACAGGAAACCCGCGAGGTCCCCATCGTCCATGGGCACGTCTTTGCTTCCGGGCTTAAAAGTGGAAAAGCCTCCATCGTCTTTCTCATCTTCCGCTTGCACTTCAGAGCCGAAGTGGGACAACGCCGTCAGCGTCCGGAGGAACCTGCTCATGAAGCTGCCCACGGAGCGCACGGAGCCGCGCCGGAACAGCTTCTTGCTGAAGCTGGACTTCTTGTCCTTGATCGCGGCTTTGCAAGACATGGCTCCGGTTTCACTGGCGTTTACAACTCAAGACAGATGTGCTGCTGCTGCTGTGGAGAAGAAGAAGAAGAGGAAGAGGAGCCATCTCCACGGCTGCTTTCTGCGGCTCCATCTCACAACGCAGCAGTCAGCAATGACTGCAGGCAACGTCAGGTGTGTTAGCGGACCTGAGCGATGTCATGTTAGTTGAGGAGTCTTCTTCTGAAGCATGCAAACTAGTTTCACTTGTCAGATAAAGTGAGCATTTCGTGCACTACAACCTCGCCAATAAAAACAGCCCAATTAGCTAATTACTTAAGAAGCGTAACACACACATCGCTGCGGTCTGTTGTTTATGCAACTTGCCCGACGGCGATGCATCAACATCGGTTCCGCTGAAGGCGAAGGCAGCGGAGCTAGCCGCTAAGCTAACGCTGGCGCGCGCTACAATAACAACAAGAGCAGCAGAAACAGCAACCGTCTCGGCTCGGCCGAGGTGTCCACGTTCACCGGAAGCTGGTAGTCCGCCATGGTATGCAGGGAATGATGGTTGGGGGTGGAAAGTGTGTCCGGAATGTGGTTACGCTCCCATTGGTCACATATTTAGAGGCACGTTCGGGCGAAGCTAACAACAGAATGGTTTTCACTTCTTCTTCGTCTTCTTCTTGTTCGTGTTTGTTTTGGCAGCTGGTGAGCTGGCGGACAGCCACGTGACCGCCGCCTGGTGGACTGGAGGGGGAGCAGCAGCCTGGCAGTAGTGTAGCCAAATGCACTCTTTTGTTTTATCGTTTTTAAACGTTTATATGTGTAGACCTAGCCTGACATTTTAATGGTCAATAATTGAACATACCGATGAATAAACAAATGTGTATTTGCTTCTCTTTTTCACAGCTGCATTACTTTATGGAAGAACATTTTCAAAGCCTTATCACCCTAATCAGATATCTCAATTAATCTCAAATCATTAATTGCCATTAAAGCTACAAAACATTTAATGGTGAGCTAAGACAGGCAACATATGTTGCTTTAAACTACTCTCTGTGTTGATAGACTCAGATATATCTTCTTATTTTCAGCTGCAGATTTAGTTGGCCAATAAACCAGATGTTGAGATGGTCAACTAAGAGTCCAAAATGTGTTTGTTTTAGAGGTGGCCTGCACATTTCACAGAGGAAGCCTTTATGACCAAGTTGATTTAATAACCACTCCTAATTATCATCCGAGAGCTGGGTTATTGTACAGACTACTTGTTTTCCAATAAGTGACGCTTCTAAGAGGGCCTCAACAACTTGGGATGCCCCAAAAGGAGGCGAGGCAGCTAGCAAAGTACTGTGACGTCTCTGTTGTCATTGGCAGACACCATGTGTGCAGTAAGTATATATATTTAAGTCCAGTATTTCTTTGTTCATGTCTTTACCCAACACATCCGATTAAAACATTCGGCAGATCAAAAAGTTACTCCTCAGGTTGCCACGCGTTACAGCGGAAACACTGAGTTGGTGGCTATCGCACTTGTCAAAGTATTTTAATCGGTATGAATCATCTTTCTGAACTGAATATGTTTTCCTATTATTGTGTAGGCGGAGAAGATGGATAAAGACAGTCGAGAAGAGGAAATACACCCACAAAGATCACAATGATTTAATGATGCCAAGTGAAGCCGATATGATACACATTGAAGTTGTCTTTAATCATCTACACAAGGTGATTGATCAAATGTCGTATATGTATAGCGGAATTATAGATAGTGTTGTATGGTATTCAGCAATAGAAAACAAATAATAAAGTAAGTTATCATCATAGAAGGAAGAGATGTTGTTAATACAATCTTCTCATTGTCCGTGTATCCAGTTCAACACTGTTCCAGTTACCACATGTTGATTTGCATGTTAATAAAACATCTTTGGCAAATTGCAATAAAGAGACGGTAAACAACGTATTGTATTTATCTCCATAATGTCAAGATTTACAACATCATATTATCTGCTGTTGTACAATTGTTAGTTTCAGCCCTTGGCGATAATTGGAGAGTCTGAGTGTGTGAAACTAAAGTGTTGTTTCTGGCACATTTTCTTTCTGGAGATAATAGTGTCGATTTTTTTGGAGTGACGGTTGCTTTGTGTAGTGCTGATTAGCTTCTTGTTCTCACTGATGGAGGGAGCCGCATGCTGTAAACACTTCCACTGATTGGCACTCGCTCTCGTTGTGTCGAGATGCACCTCCGCTTGATGCCATGTGTGGGGTTGATCCAACAGAGATCAATACGCCGAGGAGATGCGCGACTTTGATTTGGTTCCCCCGAGACGCATCAAAGATTAATTAGTGCTGCATCTTATTGAAAGCTCATTATAGTGCCAGCCAAACACACTGCAGTACTGACACCTCGCCACTGGGTGGCTGTACAAGCGTCTCAAAGCAGCCGTCTCGTGCACTTCTTCTCTCCAGGAGCCTTTTCTCTCCTCTCGGGTCTCCATGGATCCCGGTTACACCTGGACCGTGGCCCTATTTAGTAACATTTATATGACTAAAACTGCTTTCATAATCATCATCATTCTATTGCATCCAATGTTGCTGTTTGTATTAGTGGTAATACGTTATTCTATTATTCCATCTGCTATTATTGGTGCTATTGCTATTACTACTCTCATTGTATGTATCATTTATGTCATATGGACTGACTGGTGAGGGATCCCCCCCTCAGTTGCTCTCTCTGAGGTGTGTTCCTTTTCCCTCTATTAATAGATGGGGGGGGGGGGGGGGGGGTTACAAATTGTTGTATGTTGTACAAATTGTCAGTTCAACTGAATACTTCTACTACGGAAGATTTTAGCTTTTTGCCGCTCATCCCTTAACAACGTATAGGTCAAATCTGAGTGATCTCTGGAAAACCTGTCGCCACCTCTTTTGTCCAATTTGCAAGCCGGGCGTCAAGCTCGGATTCAAACGGCCGGATGGGCAGCAGCTCTGTATTGATCTGTAATCTGAGCGGGAAGCGTTCAGTGTGCATTCCCCCCCCCCCAATGAGGCAACATGCTGGGGACAAAATGACTCGACGAGCCGCCTCTCTTCATACTGGGTGTCAAACATCATATGCATTACATAACAGAAAAGAAGAAAGATCTGACTTACATCTCTGCAGCCGGACTAACACTGTCTGAATGACCTCTGAATGACCTCTGAATGATTTTGAACAAGACGCCCGCGAGTTCAAAGTAGAGAAAATAGCAGTGACTTGATATGAATTGGTGCTGCACTCCTCAGAGGATTGGAGTCCATCAATGTAGTAATACATAATACAAATAATAATAAAAAACAGGAGAAATAACACAAAGCATGTCATCTTAATCATTCAGTGTTGGACTTTTGTCCGGGTTATTACTAAATCCTTCACTTGCTATTTGCTGTCATCACAAGCAGTCGGGGCCAGCTGGGGAGGTTCTCTAACGACGTGTCCATGGAAACAAGGCAGAGGGTCACATGTGCTTCATCACTCGACACGGGGAAAGTCTTCTGTTCCATGTGGATGTTCAAAACACATCAAATCAGAGAGAAGTCTGGCTTTAGTTCCCCATCCTTATTGAATCACATGGTTTCTGGTGTAATTGTTCAGACTCCAGCTCCGGTCTCCGTAGTCTCTCTCTGTTTTACGTGTTATTTCTCAGGCGGCAACCTTCGGGTCTGAAAAGTGAAGCCAGCGAGGAAGTGCCTCAAAGTTGCGTTCTCTCTCCTGGCCAGCAGGGGGCGACTCTGAAAAAAAAGAAGTTTGGTTGTATAGAAGTCTATGAGAAAATAACCCTCCTTCTCTCTTGATCTATTACCTCATTAAACATTGTAAACATGAGTTCATGATCACCAATAACACGTCTTACAGCATGATGTTAGTTTAGTAAACGAGAGGTTGCGACGCACTACGCTGTCTGCGTGTTGACTTTCACGGTATTTTCACTTCATGAAAGTTAATTGTAACATTTTTGTCTTATTAAGCTGTGGTTGTACTGAGCTCCACCCTCTTGTGTCACCTCCGTTTGCCAAAAAATAAACAGATGGCGACGCCCCAAAAAAACAAAGATGGCTAAAGCAAACATTTTGAACGTGAGGCTTCAAAAAATGATGTCACTTCTTTCTCCAAATGTCCCTCTTTCAAAATGCACTGGTGGGAAAAACGACAAAGGAAAAACAAACGAATCAAACAAGTCTTAATTGGCGTTGAGCTCTGATCTGAAACGTGGCGGCCACGTGATTCTTTTTGAACTCTTGAATCTCCTCGAACGCTCGCGTGTTTGCCCAACGCACCGCGGAATTGTTGCGGGAAATTGTTTTACACGGGAATGCGAAAGGGAGCTCCAAAAATGTCTTTTAACCCTTTTGAGCGGTCTCGTTTGCAGCGTGGATTTGCAATAACGCGCTCAATTACCTCCAAATAACAGATCCGGTGAATTGATTTCATACGTGGTGCATTGTGAACGAATTCCATTCGTAGTAATTGATTTAAATAGTTCCGCCACATAGTAAAAGCTTCTGTAAAGTTGATGAGCTTCGAGGTTTCCATTCGTACATTGTGAGTCCTGGTTAGAGGGCGCATGACTGCCGCTCCTGTCAGATTGACCACGTGTTAAATAATTTCTATAAAGAGGCACCTCTACCCTATATGCACATAATTAATGTCCCTGTGTCTATTTAAAGCATGTGTGCGCATGGCCTTCCCTTCATGTGTTCTAATCTGCAAACGGAGTAGTGAGAAGATGCCCGAGGCGTCGATGATGCGAGGGCGTTGAGGTACTGCTCATCATCTCAACCGTATTAGCAATGGGCAAATATCGTAATGTAGTAAATATAGTAATTTAGCACTAGGGACATAAAGGAACCAATGTTTTCTTTCTGTTTTCTTTAGGCCCAGTCCTCCTTAATCAAAAGCTCAAATGTAATAATGCTTATAGTATAATTACATAATAGTTCATGGTGGGCATATACGTGGAAACAACAGGCTTTTGGCTGCTGATCTGTTTCCTCCTGTCAGCTGTGTGTATGTATATATATATATATATATATATATATATATATATATATATATATATATATATATATATATATATATATATATGTGTGTGTCATTTTAATGTTTTCTTACATAAATCAAACCTTATCACAGGCCAATGTTTATCTCTCTTTAAAACAATGTTATTAAGAAACAGGACTTAAGGATGTTGTAATTAATTGACAAATTGTGAAAAATAAGAAATATATATGTATACACACATATTAATGTTAATGTTCCTGTTCGGGGTTGACACTGAGAACCGTGCACTTTATGCAAAGCCTGTGATCGCGTTGTGATCTCCAGAGTAGCTCGTTAACATATTTAGATGCTATCAAAGTGTGACATTAGAGCTCTGGATGAGCTCATTAGAGAACAAAGTGCGTGTGATTGACAGCTCGACCTGCTCCCTCCGTCGCGAGGGGATTTTTCTCGGCGACATCCCTCAGCAACAGTCAAGTGATGCATTCAGGGGCACGTCGTAAAAATGCCTTTGGGGTGGATTGTAACGATCGACTGTTCCGAGAAGCCTCGGGGGGTGGAAGAGAAATAGTCTCCTGCTATTTTAAAAACATTTCAAACTTTCTTTACAATATGGATACTTATTACATGTCTTTAAGTATTAACATTGACAATAAAGTAAGCTCTCCACCTTGCCCAGATGGGCAAATTATATATTGTTTAGTTGATAGAGCACACAAATATGTGCAGTATAAGCAAATGCAGTAGCCTAATGAACATAAAACAGTTTTACTGATGTTCTGACCTCAGAACATCACCTCAGAACATCAGTAAAACTGTTTTATGTTCAGTAATATTAGCATGGGCGTAAAAGACATGAAGAAAAGTATTGGTTTTTTTTGTGCATATATTTTGTAGGAAAAAAGTCAAAAGCTACAGCGGACAACGAATCCCATTTTCTTTATATATATTTCCCCTTTTTGTAAGATGTAGCTTAGTTGTAGTAGTTGTACATTCATACATTTACGGAAGGCCTACCACGATTTACAATATTATGAATCTAAATATGAAACTAATGTTAGGCCATTTGGTAGATTTAGAAACATGGGACAAACTAGGCTCTCTATGCTAAAGCCAACCAGGCTGCATCACCCTCCACACCAGAAGCCCACTAGCTCGTGAGCTGCAGTTACATTTTAAAGCACAGCTTCGTCGGTTATGCGGATTCTTCTGAACTGAGAGTTTTTGACTCAACACGTTGTTTGCGTCGCGCTACCCCTCTCGCTCTCATATTTCCGACAGTCATCGAGGGCATTGAAGTGTCGCTTGCACTTCCGATGGCCATATTTGGGGAGAGCATCGGCGGCGGCTGAGCTCAGGAAGCAAATTGGAAAAACAGTCAAATGAGCTTCAGTCTGTCTGTCTCTCGCAATTAAAACACCCAAAAGGTTGCTGTTCGCCGAAGTTGCGTCGCCGCGCAGTCAGAAGCAAACTGCGTCCTGCAGCCGCAGCGTCACCGCCGTGAGACTCAGCAACTCTGACACACGCAGCTGCAAAAAAAACCAAACAACAAAAAAAAACATTTCACACTGGAAAACTGTCAGGAGACACAGGTGAGCTGGATTTTTAATTTTTTTTTTTTAAATGATCATTTAACTGCATGGCACCTTTTGGTTGAAGATAATGAAAAACAAAAAGCATGCATCAGCTCTGGAGGAGGAGGCTGCTTCACGGGCACCTGTTGAATCTGAATTCACTGATGAAAAATCATTTGAAAAGGAGCTTTATTGACAAAGTTCTGTTGATACCCAGTGAAAATGCCAATGCATGACGGATTGTGTGATTGGCACCTGAGCTCAAAGCTGTTTTGACTTGAATTATTTATATTTTTTAAAGAAAGATCATGTGCATGTCATGCTATATGGCCAAAAGTTCACCGTAAAGATCTTTTAATCACAATGTGGGAAGCCTCAAGTCATGGTCTCGGGGTGGAACCAGGTTCAGGCAGATTATGGATGTCAGTCCAATGTTCCACCATGTCGACTCTAAAACCGGACAGGTGGGGACGGCTTTGGTTGAATAATTCTTTGTAAACGCTCTCCTGATATGTAATCTATTAACCTGCTCAGTAAATTCCAAAGGCATGAAACGCCACACACTCTTAAAGAATCAACAACACACACACACACACACACACACACACACGCACACACACGCACGCACGCACACACACGGGTGCATCAGAGGAGCATCGCATCAGAGAAGGATAAAGCATGAAGTTGGCATTGAAAACATGTTATTTCCCTCTGAAACATTGTTGTGTGTTGGAAGATGAGCTTCACGCTGGATTCCAGATCGTCGTATAATATAACAAGTGTCATAAAATGAATGTCAGGTTTGGATCTGAATGTGACTTCAACCTCCTCATTAGCTGACACATAACGCTCGCTGTGTTTCGTACATCAATCAATTTAGCCCTTAGGAGATGCTCTCTCTCTCTCTCTCTCTCTCTCTCTCTCTCTCTCTCACACAGAGAGAGAGAGACGGCGCTCAACTAGAATAATCTTGTCCCCAAGTGACGCCCTAATCTACCTTTTGCTTTTAATATCGATTTTAAAAGGGGGATGAAAAGCATTCAATTTCATCGTTAAGCAAAAACAGATAATAGAGAAGGAGCTTCGGATGGCGTCTGCAGAACAGAATCACTGTCTCTTAATTTGTGGGGTTCTTCCCTCTTTCTTAAAGAAGCTGCAGGATGAAGGTTTTTAACTCCACTTCCGACTAATCATTACAATTAATAAATAATGTCCTCTCAATGTAGTCACAAGCCTGTCTGTAAAGAAGAAAAAAAAAACATCTTCTCTTGAGATATCATAAAAAGATGATGGCCATGCCGCTCACAGCGAGCAGCGAGTTGTTGCGTTGAGAAGTGGGAAGTTAATGACAGTGTGAGAACGTGAATGACTCTGAGCGTCACTTGTTCAGACTGATGCGCTCCGCCGGAGGAGAGGCTTCATTGTTTCTGCTCCGAGGCTCAATGGCTGCTATTTCTGACAGCGCCGTTACGGCTGCACAGAGGGTGACAAAGGCTGTATTATATGTGCTACAATAAGCCAAGGGGTTCGTGCAATTGTTTAAGTTCTATATTTTGTGTGTGCAGACGCCCTTTACCCCAAAGCTCACGAGCATCAACTCCAGCATGGGGGGGGGGGGGTGGGGGGGGGTGGGGGGGGGGGGTGTTCTCTGGCAATCAATTCCAGAGCCAAAGTGCCCGTCACGTGCCTTGACAACGTGTTTCTTTGGGCTCATAGAGTGTGTGTTCTCTACAGGTGTGAGTGTGTGTGTGTGTGTGTGTGTGTGTGTGTGTGTGTGCGTGCGTGTGTGTTGATCACGGGGACTTTTCCAAATGCAAATCCACGGGAAAGCTCCCAGATTAGCAGCCGGTGTCCATTCCCCGAGGGACAGTCCCATAATTATATTGTTGATGGCCGTATGAGGAGGCTCTCATCATCGTCATCGTGCTGTTTTCTTTCTTCTTCTTTTTTTTTTTTTAAACATCAGCTCCTTGGCATAATGGACTTCACA
Organism: Cyclopterus lumpus; assembly: GCF_009769545.1. Taxonomy (NCBI): domain Eukaryota; kingdom Metazoa; phylum Chordata; class Actinopteri; order Perciformes; family Cyclopteridae; genus Cyclopterus; species Cyclopterus lumpus. Next base: position 5,287,881 of record NC_046973.1, read on the forward strand.
GGTCGTGTATTTGAACGTGCAAACGCCCTCGAGCTCATGCGCTTAAATTAAGTTCAGAATGGTCTCGTCTTCTTGTGTCGTTGTAAAAGGAGGACGGTTAATATTTCCCTTTTTTTTTCATTTTGTGGCCTTAGGAGGAAAGTAATGAATTAAGTGCATGATAATTACATTGGTTGTGAGACAAAGGCATTTCATCACTGATTGGTTGGGTGGATGTTATGATGTCCGGGGCCAGAAGGCCAAAGCCGCGCCTCATCAGCTCACGTGACGAGTTACAGGAAAAGGTCCTTTTGTCTCTGGGTTGAGCATTTAAAGGCTGTCACAGAGTAGCCCGTGCAGAAGCACATGTATAATTACAGGTTCTAATTTAAATACAAACGTAACACACTTAGTTTTCTTCTTTTTTTTTTTATAGCTAACGTTTGATTAAACTAACGGGCGGCCATATTGATCGACACAAAAAACGTAGCGAAAACGGTCAGAAGGTATTTTCTGTTTTGGTTTTGTCTGACCAAATGGATCTGCTGGAGATGGAAGATTTTGATAACCCTAATATTTTGCTTCTTTTTTTTCTCCTCCTGCATGACCGCCTCCCATTGTCCATCTATTTAATTTGTTTCACTATAGTATAAGAGCATTGTACAAGAAAATGAGAAATGTGTTTTGTATTTCTGAATAAAGCGTTGGAAATGATCAAATGTAGCTTTTTATTTTTTTCTTCTTTTCATGCTATCAATAAACGATTAATGGTATAGTAATAATCAACAGAATAATAAATGTTACACATAGTTGTTGGTTGCAGCCGTGCAAACGATGGAAACGTCATACAGGAAAAGGAATGCAAAGTATAGGAACTTAAGATGTGCGAGGTCACGAGTCTCACTGAAATATTATATTATGTAATGTGATGACTTTGACACTGTTGTGACGGCTGTAGTTACAAAACAAAGCGTTTGGAGTTCTACTGCGTTGAGGGGAAAACACAACAAGTGGCTTTTCTTTTTTCTTTTTTTCCCAGCCCTCAGAATCCCGTTTACCTGTGTTTACCAGCTTCCTTTCTTCTGCTGTTACCATAGAGACACTCTCCCCCATCAGCAAAGGCGCCTTTGGCTGCCGGACTCATTGGCTCTCGCAGGAGAGAGACACTGCCGGGCTTTAGCAAGTGTTTCCCCGGCACGACTTTGGCACCACTGTAGCAGGAAAGGCATTTACTTGGCTCCTGGCGGCGTTTTCCTTGGCAGCCGGCGGCGGCACGTCGACCCGTTTAGTCACCACGGGGCTGACGGCTGAGACGAGAGTGGAACCCGGTGGCAAGAAATCCACTCCCGTAATTGAAATGAGTTCACCTGGGAGCCGTCGGCAGCTTTACCAGCCAGCATGTGGTGACTGTGATGTGATGCCGGAGACGGTTTGTTTGGAGCCTTTTTTTTCTTCTGTTTACCGCGGCGGACAAACAAAAACAGGCCTCGGGGCGTCTCGGCTGCCTCTTTTTAAAAGGTGTCATGGAGAGAGAGTTTCACTCTCAGGTCGTATTGATCCAAAAATAAACGTCTCGAGTCCAAACGCCATTCAAACCTGATGAACATGTGTGGTTCCTGGACATTTCCCATTGTCCACACACTGGACATTTGATGAAAAAACATTGTTATTTAGAGCTGCTTTCTGTTTTATGTGCTGCTCAACGTCAACATCAGTTGATTTCACGTGCACACGTGTCGGCCTCCACTTCAAAAGAAGGAACACGCAGTATTACATGTAAAAAGTACACACGCATACACGAGTAATGGTACTAATATGACAAGGTCAAGTCGATGCACTCAATGGAATATAGAAATGCCTTTGCTGAATAAGTTGCCTGATAAGTTGCCCGTTAAGTTGCCCGATAAGTTGCCCGACAAGTTGCCGATGCGAACTGTTTAACACGCCGTTGCTGTCGTCGTCTTCCTGGATGTTTATTGTCTTTGTCTCTGGACAGCATGAAGCCAAATATTAGCTGACGCTTTTAAAACTTGATTTCGTAGATTGGCCGAGGCAACTTATTTTTTTCTTTCTCCAAGGGGCAACCTCTTCTTCTGTGTGAAGCGTGGCCCGCCGCCAACGTGTGACGACACAACGCAACCTCGTTTATTCAATCCAAATCAGTTTGGACCCTTGTGACGCTTCAAAAGTCTGTTTATAAATTAGCTAGCCTATTGAGCGTAGTCATGACACATTTTTTTTCCAGTGCAGCCACAAATGAAGATTGACGGCAGAAAGCATCAACAACTCTTGAGATTCAGTCGAACTCGAACAACGTTGAAAAGCACCGACGGTCACAAAAACGGCAACAACAGTCAATTCCAACAGTTTGTCGCTTGGAAAACGTCAAATTGATGATATCTGAGGGAGAGGGAGCACGGCCACTTCAGCCTAACAGAGTAAAGCGTGGAGGCTCCGAGTGGATAACAGGTGTCAGCCCCGTGGATCGATTGGTACTGTGCTGTGATGCTACTTGTACCGCCGGTATGCGGCCTCTCCGAGCCGGGAAGTCGAGGGCAAATATGTTTAATTTTCTGGAATCCATTTGGTGCAAGCTCTGCGATTTCAAAATGGACAACCTTCAACTGAACATTGTTTATCTTCTTCCAGTTTGTTAATAACCGTGAGTATTGGGTCTTCTTCTGGTTGGAAAAATCTTAAAACAAGCTCCCAGCAACCATTGTTCATCGCTTCTTCTTTTTTTTTTTCCCGGCTGACAACTATTGAAAAGAGTTTCTGACTGTCTTTTATTCCATCAATCAAAGACTCTCTTTTGTGTCTTTGTCATTCCTCCTTTTTTTTTTTCCTTCGCTGAACGTCGGAGGCTCTTCCAAACATCGCGGTTCAGCCGGTATCACCGGAGCTCACGTCAGTCAACGTGCTGTAAACTGGACATGCGTGCGACTAAAGTGATTGGATGCCGCGAAGAAAAAGTCTTTGATTTGACGACGGGCTTCACGCTCTTTCACGGTTGCTAGGCAGACGGGAGCATCCCTGAGTGTTTGGCTAATAGGAACTACGGACATGTATGCAATTAATAACCTTGCAATCGCTTTTTGACTTGAATTTAATATTGAGAAGACACTTGCACTTGACAAATATGGCGGCTACGAAACCGATTCTGGTCCCGTGCGGGTTTAGAGACCGACTTCCATATTGAACCGCAGGTATTTATAGATGCTCTACCTTCTTTTGAGATTAAAAGGATTAACTCCTAATAAAGCGGAGATATACTGCTAAATCACGATGAAGTTCAGTGTCTGACCTTTGACAGTCACAAAGGGGCATTACTCTTAAAAATTATATTCACGCTAATTATTTGTCCCTTAAGTCAATCAAACAGAATACATATTCACATAAACTTTAAAAAAAATTCTTACCATTTTGGCTTCCCGTGCCTCCAGACTCAGCTTTGGTCGTAGTTAAAAGGACACATTGAGCCGATATGAAAGCATATGAAACTGTACACGTTTGCTTATTTCACCTTTTTTTTCTTTTTCACTTGTGGGGGGGGTAAATGCAAACGTGGTAATTTTCATAAAAAACAAATTCCCTTAACACCACAGTTTATTTTTATTCTTTAGCTCCTCTCCTGCGGAGGAGCACTGACGGTGCACAATATTATTATCTGAGGTCGTATAATTCGGTTATACTTTAAAAACGCCATAAAGCCAATATGAGAATTGACTTTATGGCTCTGAGAAAGAGCCACTCGGTCTCGGCGAACGGTTTAGCGGCAATCTGAGCTGAGGTCGCCAGATTGGCTCATTTTTCTAAATTCATATTTCACAGTCACAGAGTACCTCTCCTCTCAACATGCTTGGAAAACATTCCTGCTTCTGTTAAATGTTAACGCAGTGAAAAGCTGCCATGTGTTAATATTTAATTTTTTTTTTTTTTGTGTAACGTTTATTCATTGAATGTAATAATGCCCGTAAGCCAATTCCCTCCAAACTAGCTTTCTATAATTCTGGTACGCTATTACGCAACAATAACTTGTTTGTGAACACATCCATTAATAAAACATCATTTTGAAAAAGTTGCTATTCTTGAACATTAAAAAAGGAGGCGGTTTCTTCTGAAAGAATTGTTGCTCAACATGAGGCAACAGTTGGTCCAAGACTCCCTCGGGATGCACACTGATGTGCTTTATTGAATGAGATGAGAAGATCGTGTTTACTGGTATTTGTTCAATAAGAAGCTACAGTGCAGCCGGCTAGCTTAGCTTAGCATAAAGAATGTCAACAGCTAGCACCAAAGGTTAAGAAACCTTTAAATTATAGATTTTAAATGCTTTTCCTGCTCAAAAGGTTAATTTAAACCTTGCTTCATTATGAGATGACTTTTAAATATTCTCTATTTTTACATAATCTGGTTTAGAGCTGGTTTTGCAACACATTCAGGGTTTAGTTTTTAAAACCTCTTTTTGTGGTCGCCCTGCAGGTGCCACAGGTTTATGATTAAGACTTTCTTTGGAATGATTTTTTTAAACATAGCTCTCACTGATTAATATAACCCTATCTAATGGCATTGCTGTTATGGAGCTCTTGTGGCTCTCACCTCGTGATTTGCATATTTTGAACAAAATGCGATCCCCAAACATAAAGGTTGATTGAGCTTGAACCGGCCAGACCGAAAGGTGGGAGATGAATTGCCTCATTTATACTCGGACAGAAATGGAGCACATAATTATGTTACAAGAGCAAAGAGGTTATGCAGCCGAACAGCGGAAATTAAAAGTATCTTGAATGGCTTCTCTCGACTAGAGAGGCGAATTACTCAAAATGTGCTGATTATGGGGTGGCACCTCCTTGCGTCTTCTCCGGCAGGGAGAGATCATGACGACGCTGCTGGACCTGAAGAGCAGTGTGCTGAGGCAGGTGCAGAGGAGCCAATCACTGAGGAGCCGGAGGGAGACGCCGCCCACTCCCGGCAGCCCCCTCACGCACTGTCCGGACCCCTTACCTCGCAGGTGAGTCACACACACACATACACACACGCACACACACACACACATACACACACACACGCATACACATACACATACACATACACACACACACGCACACACACACTCCCGCAAGTTACAGTTGGTTTCCACTTATTGTGTCGTTCTTTCTTTTTCTTTTTTTTCAGGGATGTGATTTTTTTGTGGAATCTTGGTGCTGTTTCGTTTAACCGATTTTCTTTTCTTTCTTTTCATCTTTATGTCATTCAGAATTGAACAGATTGAAAATTATGAGATGTTTGGATAATCCCTCCGGGCCCACCGAGTGGCCCGAGGCGCTGCACGAACTCCCGATGCCAAGAGTCAAGTCGTGATGCGTTTTTTGTTGTTGTTGTTGTTGTTGTTGCTTTTGAGATGAAAACAGATTAAGCCTTCGCTCGAGTTTGAGCGAGAAGTGGGAGCCCGGCTGTTTATTTGCCCCCCTTCTTTGCTTGATTGTTGCCTCTTAGGACAAGTAATAGCTCCAATGAAGAGCCTTTTATTGAGGGAAATGAAATTGCGTTCAGTGTTGCTCCGAAAGATGATGGCGCACACATTAGAAATAAGTCGTTTGTTTTTCCGCCGGGCCGTCCAGCTTATGCCACAAGTCATTATTTCTATGTTTGAATGCGCTCGGCATTTATAGAGCCGGCCGTGCACAAGCAGGGACAACCACCGCTCGCGCTGCTTCAGGGTCCGCTTCCACCATTCTGATGTCTCCTTCCACATAGGAGTGGACCTGCTGCTTCTCGCTGAGGAATAAAGACCTCTCGCTGCAGCGTCAATCACTGTGTGTGTGTGTGTGTGTGTGTGTGTGTGTGTGTGTGTGTGTGTGTGTGTGTGTGTGTGTGTGTGTGTGTGTGTGTGTGTGTGTGTGTAAACTGTATGTACATTTATGTATACAACTTGTGTCAATACATGTGTTTTTGTATGTATGTTGAACATAAAAAAAGACATTTTAAAGTCTCGCACATTCAAAGCCAATAAGAGAAGTGATTATTATTAACATTATATACTAACTAGAAGCCACTGCTAAAAGACAAAAGGCCAACTGAGATGATTCTGATGTGATTAGCCATAAAAAGCTAAATATATATATTTCTTATCTACGTCATTAAGATGGCACATTGAAGTTCAGTTGAAACAGTTAGTCCATAGTTGTTGTTTTTATATATAAGTCATAGAAAATACATTATCACACTTTTTTTATTTGTAAAAGGAGCTGCTCACTGTTTGACCACGACCCATTCATCATTTTTGTTTATTTGCTCTTATGTCAATATTGTTTGCATGTGCTCTATGTGTGTATTTATACATGTAATGTGTATATGTCTATCGTATGCTATATGTATGTATTCTTCTTCTTTTCTGTGTCTGTTCTGATGTCAAGTGTAATGTCTTCGTGGATGTCATGTTTTATGATTAGACTGCGATGGCGTCTTGACGAGAATAAACGGGACCTCAGGGGTTTTGTTCCTGGTTTCGATCTGGTCTGATCTCTCCGGTTGTGTTCCTTTGTCCCCGTGGAAGGTTTGTCATCTCTGCCTCGTAGCAACAAATAAAGTGGCACAGGTAAAAACCTTCCATGTGTTTTATTCCAGTCTTGTTTTGAAGCGTCATCTGAAGCCAAAAGTAATTGTGTGAGTGAACCTGTGGTTTCTATAGCAACCTAAATACAGGCTGCTGCTGGGAACTTATACTCGTACTGACGACCAAGTCTATCTTTAACGCGGAAGATAACCTTGGAGGCTTCGCTGCACTCTGATCCATTTTAGGGATTTGAAAGACTATTAGCTGACCGTTTGTTATCTAACGCACGTTCTCGGTGTGCTTTTTATTGATTTGGCATTTTGAAATAGTATTTTTTTTCCGGATGCAATGTAATGTCAAATCTGCTTCGATGGGAGTCTGTTGGTGTCCTTCATTAAAGAGTGATTTTGAACCCGTCGGTGTCTCACATTGTTCTCATTTCCCCTGCCGGCTCCCCGGTGCTCCATCCTTCCCACTGAGTCTCATCCGACCCCGAGCGCCCGCCCGCCATTAGAGGCCGGCTGTTGATCTTTTGTCATCCCGCTCAGTCTGCTGCTGGCCGGCCCGCGCGATCACTTTTTAATTGAGTATGTGCAAATGAGGCCGGGTGATCCGAGCCGCTCCGGGCCACAGCGGGTTTGACCCGGTCGGGAGCTGCAGCATCTCTTGTGGCGCGTTGGACGCTTTTAATTCAGCGGAACAAATTACGCTTTTGTCAAGCCGGTTGTCAAGTCTGACAAAATGCACAAGACGCCGTCTCGACTGTAGCAAGAAACCCGCTGGGATTTCTGTTTCGATTCATATCTCGTTTTTTTGTTTTTTGTTGGCGTGTATTTCATCGTTCTTTTCCATCTCCGTCAACAGGGGTGAACTTCACACTTGACTCCACTGTGTTTGGAAGTGTGAGCTCGCTGCAGAGTCCCTCGTGGATTTAACCCCTCAGTGACTTTTTAATGAATGAGAAATAACACAATACATTTAGAATGACTTTAAAGCCTTAATGCGCATGCGATCACAGACGCGCTATATACATTTAGATCGGGGATGTCAAACTAATTTTTGTTCATGAGTTCAAGTGGGCCGGACCTGTGGGACCATTGCAGGATAACGTATGAAGACCATCACCTTCACACGGTTCTCTTTCTTTTAGTGCGAGGAAGACCATCGCATTCTATTCAATTCAATTCAGTTTATTTTGTATAGCCCAATATCACAAATTAGCCTCAGAGGGCTTTACAATCTGTACACATACGACATCCTCTGTCCCAGGACCTCACATCGAAACAGGGAAAAAAGGGCATTCTGAAAACATTCACAATAAATGAAAGGTGCATTTACAAAACAGTTCCTTTTAAACTGGCCAATAATTAAAATAGTCACTTTGTCTTCTTTTTTGACATATATATTGCCTGTCCTCTTGACAGCGTTGTGTCGTGTAGCCTGTATGTGAGCATGTAGGGTCTGTAATAGCATACCCAGTGTAGGGCCTGCTAATCTGGACAAACTGGACTAACTAGTCACTCTGTCTCTCAATATTTTCCTCACAGAATGTGTATTATAACGTGTATGCAGTCACTGTGATGCCACCCGTCGGTGTGCGGACTGCGGTTTTCAGTTCTGAAATTTGGCCCGTCGCCATCTTGTTTTGTTGCAACACAGAAGCGACACGAGAAAGTTGAGCTCAGTGCAACAACAACAAATATGCAATTAACTTTCGACTGCGAAAGTGGGTCAGGGTTACATCCGTGAATCTTCCACCAATGTGGGATTCTTCTTTTCTAAACATGTCAGATTGTGTCATTGGAACAATTAAACCTCGACGAGTTAAAACAATCTAATTATGTCCCCGTGTTTTTGTTTTTTTAAAGATGTCTTTTTCCTTTCCCATTGATCATCTTGCCTCAGATTTATCTTGTGACCCATGTGTGGATCACTAGTGAGCGTTTGTAGCAGAAGAATGTTGTAAGTGTTGACTTTAAGTAAACCATAGTGCCTGTATTTGTGACATTCAACAGTGTGGCTCATTGATGGTTTTTAATAGTTGTTGGAAGCTCAGAGGAATAAGTTCCACATGCCGTTATGAACATGCTATACAACCCTGAATAATAATGTAACAATAACACTGTTCAAGCATCGTCTACCTTGTAGGAATCGTGTAAGAGCTTTTACCTTACAGTTGCCCTTTGCCTGTGTTTTTGTCTTAACGTCAAATCCTCAGTCAGCTCTTGACGTGCACAGTGAGAAAGTAAAAAAACGAGGAGCACTTCTGTGAAGCACCCGAGAGGAAAATAACTTCACGCCGGGCTTTTGTTCCGTCTGTCGGTTTCTTTCAAAGGTTATCGGATGGAGAGATTCTGTGTGATCATATCTCCATATTAGATTCTCTTCACCTGTAATGTGTTTTTGTCGCCTAATCAAATGTGTAATTGGAGTAAAAACCAGCAGCGCTGTGTGTGTGTGTGTGTGTGTGTGTGTTGCATTGAGTTGGGACCCTCTGTCCCGATAGGAGCAGCAGGCTGATGCACTGACAGCCGTGACCAATCGCATTAAAGAATCTGCGTGTTTTATTACACTGCATACACAGACGTCACATTGTCTTTCACGCCGCAAACAACAGTGATGCCCGCGCTATTAATTACTACGCAAGCGCTGCCATCTTGTATTGAAGTTTGAAGTGAGGGATCGCTGTCACCATAACCCCCCCCCCCCCCCCCCCCCCCCCTACAATTAGTCACGTTTATTCTCGTAGATGGAAGAAGTTCAGTGTCCGTGTTATTTGTATATTTACGTCTTCCTTCTGATTTACTTCCCAGACAAGAAATATTGTAATAGATTCTGAAAATAAATTAGAATAAAATGACAGTAAAAAATTGGACCTGTTTCCTAGCAACATCAAAAGAGAGAGAGAGAGAAAGAGAGATGAGAGATGAGAGAGAGAGAGCTCTTTTGTTGTATCAAATCAGGATTGACTTGATCTGCATCCTTTGGGTAATATTTCGGTCCATAAACACAACGCCCCAAAGCTGGAAACAAAAGATCCCAGCCTGTCTGGACTAATCCTCCAGCTGACTGACAGATGATGGGACAGATTTCTGGATAAGAGGACGCACTAGACATCAGAAGAGGGATGTGGAGAGAATTGAGCGTCTCACAACTATCGCAATCAAATTAATCTTATTTGAGCTACACGTGCAAATGAAAAGCTCCTAAAAACCAACGCTCCCGTGTCTCGTCAGCGGAACAGGCTTCGTGCACAGGGGGTGGGGGTGGGGGGGGGGAATTTGTTTTGTGACTTCAAGCTTTCAAACAATAGCAAAATCAACAAACACACCAGTGAGGCTGAAAATGAAAAGGCCCGTCTTATTGCTAACAGACGAAAGGTTAAATATGAAAGCAATCTGAATGACGTCGACTTGGGCTCTGCAAAGTAATGACGGGCACTTGTGTACAAGTTTTCTGACATTTTATGGACCAAATGATTAATCCGGCAGACAAGAAAATAATTGTCCAATTTAAAGGTTAATTAAAAAAAAAAACTCGTTAGCTGCAGCCCCACTGCGGTGTGGTATTGTTTTCATTCAACATGTATTTATAGTCTAGGATTTGACGCATTCACTTTGTCTGACTGGGTTTAAAGCCACTGGAAACCTCACCAACTCCCTCAGCATGACTGCCATTAGCGCTCATCGATACCTCAGGGGTTTGCCATCCGCTCCCCCACCGAGGCGAGAGTCAGTGGGCGCTGGGACCAGCCCGCTGTGATGTGATGGCGCCTCTGTGGACGGCTCCTCCGTGTAATGCGATGGAGAGACGAGGAAGAGGACGGAGAGAGAGAGATAGAGAGGGGAGCTGGCAAGTGTGGGAGCTGTGGGGGTTGAGGAGTCACAGGCAGACCGCATGGCTGATCCCGACAGTTCTGCTACAGCTCCCCAAGTGATCTCCGTGCAGGCCAGGAGGAAGGCACCCGGTGTGAAGTTTGGGAGGGGTGGGGGGGTGCAACCCCAAGGTGTTGAGCCAGCTACTCCCTCTCTGAATGTGCATGTATCACCATGACAACTGGGATCAGCGGGAGTCCGGGGATTCACCCACACCTGGAGGGAAACGGCATTTTTTTTTTGCACACGGCCCTGCTCATCATACGGTATCGCAGATTAACATGGTTCACGCAGAGTGCAGACATGTTGGATTTGGTGGGGCGCTTTGGTCCAGACCCGCTTCTGCTTTTTCGGGTGCACGAGATAAGAAGGTGTTTTGATGGCTCAGTAGGAGCTGAAGCGCAGGAGGGAAACGGATCATCTTTGTTGACAGACGCCTCTCTGAAATGTGTGTCAACAGGATGCGGTGTCATCCCCACCGATGTCTCTGAATTCCACTTTGTTTTTAATTTGGATCCAGAAAATACTATAAAGATTATCCTATCTGTTAATGTCGCCTTGTTTTTGTTTTCTCTTCACAGATTAACATATTCTCTCATAAGTATTTCGTCTCTATTCTTAGCGATTGGTTTGTCAATCTGTTTTCCTCTTTCTTGGCAGGATTTCCGAGGAGAGCGTGGAGTTTTTTGAACGTGTGAATGCCATCCTTCAGAAGCAGGAGAACCTGCTGCGGGCTGCCCAGGATGAGGTAACCCCCCCCCCCCACCCACCCACCCACCCAACTTCCACTTTTCCGTCTGTTGCACCCTCGTAACACGTTGGCGTGGCGAGCGGGCCTCGGCGCTGCCTGTTCGGGCCGGGGTGACGCGTACCGACAGAAGGGCCGGGGTTGAGCCGGGTGCTCTGAAGGCTGTGAAGCTCAGCTGTGACAAGCTGCTGTCGATTGGCTGCGTTCAGCTCCTCCTGCTGCCAATCGGGCCGCGATGCTGCGTTAACATCTGTGCTCAGAGCAGTTGATGTCTTCAGAGGAGAAAGCATTAGAACAATTCACACTACATATCATAATTGGTTCTGTTTTCCTTATGTTGGACGTCTACATTTGGAAATTGGTCTTCTGATTTTGTTTGGTGCACTGTTGACTAAGTGGCTATTAATGCACAGTGGAAGAAAAGCTCCTCTATGCATTTCAGGGAAATACTGAACATGTTGTTACAGTTACTTGTCAGATTGATATTTTACATACACTTGATAAGCTTATAAAATATTGCAAAAGCTGGAAACCAGTGGTTTCCCCTAAAAAAACAACAAGTTGGAACTCGTTGAGTTGTTATCAGTCAAATCAATGAAGGATCTCCCCTCAAATCCTTCATTCAAATAAGAGAGGCCCAATGTGGTTAAAATCTTTGACCAAAAAAAAAAGGATATTCCACAAGACGCAAATATAAGGGTATTCTACAAAATAATACAAATGAGCTATTTATTATCTCATGACCACTCAGATGTACCTGACGTTAAATGAGGAACCACTGCAATCAGCTGTTTGTCTTTTGGAAAGGTTTTGCCAGGTTTAGTGTTGGCTGATCGGTTTCTGACTCCTCACAGAGCGAAAAGGAAGCCTGCACAGTGCCGCCGCCCCAAGAGCACGTGGATCAGGCCTTCATCCCCGAAAGACTGCGAAGGACCGAGGTGCGTCCGTTTTCATTGTATTCCAGCAGCTTTTACATTTCAAAAGTCACAATAACGGACTCCTCCCTGCTTTGAATGTGCCGCAGAGCAAATTACGTTTGAATTTATTTATTTATTAAGTGGAGTGTGTTTTTGTGTAGCTGGACCTGCTTTACGAGGAGGCTGTGTACACGGTGGTCAACCGGGTGGGAGTGCCTTCACCTGAACATGTGAGGAGTGACGAAGACCTGTTCGCTTACCTGCTGAAGGTATCTACGTCCCTCCCTCCCCTCCTCCATTACTCCCTACCTCCCTCTCCTCTATCCCTTCCTCCCTACCTCCCTCTCCTCTATCCCTACCTCCCTCTCCTCTATCCATACCTCCCTTCCTCTCCTCCTTCCTACCTCCCTCTCCTCTATCCCTACCTCCCTTCCTTCCTCCCTTCCTCCCTCTCCTCTATCCCTACCTTCCTACCTCCCTTCCTCCCTACCTCCCTCTCCTCTATCCCTACCTCCCTTCCTTCCTCCATTCCTTCCTCCCTTCCGCCCTCTCCTCTAACCCTACCACCCTTCCTACATACCTCCCTCTCTATCCCTTCCTCCCTCTATCCCTACCTCCCTTCCTTCCTCCCTTCTTCCCTCTCCTCTATCACTACCTCCCTTCCTTCCTCCCTTCCTCCTCTCCTCTATCCCTACCTCCCTTCCTTCCTCCCTTCCTCCCTCTCCTCTATCCCTATACTCCCTCTCCTCTATCCCTACCTCCCTTCCTTCCTCCCTCCCCTCTATCCCTCCCTCCCTCTATCCCTATACTCCCTCTCCTCTATCCCTACCTCCCTTCCTTCCTCCCTTCCTCCCTCTCCTCTATCCCTTCCATCCCTACCTGCGTCCCTCTAAAAGCAGCATCTGTTCTCCGAGCTCTGTCACGTCTCTGTTCGTAACACCGCCTCAGCCTCGGTGTTGTTTGTTGATGGCTGGCTGTGACAATCTGAGCAGAGGCTCTTGGCTCCTACCTGATTAATCATCAAAGTCCAGTCACACTGTGTACTGATATACAGCTGTGATGATAAGTCCAATCAGATGAAATCATGCTCAGGGTTATTGTTGCCATTTCTATGACTGTCGTGGGTGTTGTTGTATGTGTTTTATTCCTCGCTGTCTGTTCTATAAATGACGGGTGGATAGTTTTGAATTGTAACAAATCACTGAGTGTTTCTTGAATGTTTATTATTCAGGTTTCTGTTGCATGTAAAAGCATTTTTCTTTACTCCCCCCTCTCCCCCTCCAGGTGTTTGACATGGGCGAAGAGGAGCATGACATCATTCTCCAGAAAGTTCAAGAATCCAAGGTGAGATTCATGAGTCGCTGTCCATTCAATCAATATCCTTTGGATATACTGTTGCACATGAAGCTGACATCCTAAACGACACATTATTAAATGTTGACGTTTTTATATGCAAATTTAAGGACTTGCAAAATCAAATAGGTCCTATTTCATGTCCAGAGGACTTCACGCAAATGTAACAAAGTGTAGGTTTCACGACGAATATTTGAAAGAGCTGTGAAAAGAAAAATATGACAAAGCTGTAACATTCTTTGTCTAATTTTGCAATATACAAAATTGGGCGTCTGGAGTTAACACAACTCCTCAGTGGTCTCAAAGACTTAGAGGCGTCCCTAAATCCCCACTTGTGAAGCATCAGGTGGCGCTTTAGTGCATTTCCTGGTATTTCCTCATGCTCATAGTGTGCACGGCACATTAGTCATAAAGTGAAAAGCATTGGAGAGAAACAGTTGGAGCGCACGAGGCCTCTGGAGAGTTGTGAGATGTGAAGGCCTGTAACACCTGAAAGCCCCACTCTGTGTTAGTGTGTGTCTTTTACTTGACACTCTGTTAAGAACTAAGCCCTCATGATAGACTGCTGAGTGGATTACTTTGACATTTTTATATATATATAAATGAAACATTGGGGAATTGTTTTTTTCTTCTTTACATTCTTCTCTACAACGAATGCTGCTGTTTTTTTAAATGGAGATACAGGATAGTCGATTTTAATTTAAATTTTTTATTTTATTTATTATAATATACTCACTTACAGTCAATTTCTGTTTTTTCACAGAGAGCCAGTTTTTCCTTGAGGGCCTCCGTCATGAAAGCCAAGAATCTGATGGCCAAGGACGCAAACGGTGAGAACTCTCGTATTTGATATATAATGTTATACAGACAAACCTTGTTATCACCGTCGTCCATGAACCATTACAAACAATAATTGATTTTGTAATGCTCCTTCAAAGAATTGTATTTATTCAAGTACACAAGACATCTTTTTTACAAGACTATATTTGAACACATCATAATAACGCTATCATTTACTTTTCTAATAACACACTATCCTACTGAATAGAGATGGAAGGCATCATAAAGTAACTAAGTACCGTTGCTGTTCCGGAGAATTCTCTCAACGCGATAATTGTTGCGCGGTTCGTGAAAACTAGCGCAGATAAAAATGGACCTGTGATGACCCCTATTGAGGTCTGACCGCACATCATTTATGTGGTATTTCTTTATTATGAGGTGGAAATAAGGTTGGGGTGGACATGCTACTTACATGCCATTTATGAATAAGAATTATATCCGTATAATAGACAATATATAGTATGTACATACAAATCACATCAACCATTTCCTTATATCATCATAGCCCGTACGGGATTAGATATGTAGAAGATCAATAAAAAGCAGATTTTCTTTAGTGTTGGACCTCCTGTTTGTCCAAAATGGCTGCAGGTGTTTGACCCCTCCCTCGACCCCAGCCTCCGAGCACTTTGCCAAAACACAAGCCTGATTGTAGTCACAAATGAGCCCGAAGGCTTCCCTCCTCCTGCTGCTGTGACGCCATCGTCAGGGCGATGGCTATAAGCGGTTTTCACGTGTGTGTGACATAACCTTTTCTGTGCGTCACTCCGTGGCTCCGCCAGGGTACAGCGACCCCTACTGCATGCTGGGAATCCTGCTGGGCCAGAGCCCGCGGGACACGGAGGAGAAGAAGGAGAGGAAGTTCAGCTTCAGGAAGAGAAAGGAGAAGCTGGAGAAGCGCTCCAGCACCAAGGAGGTGTTGCCCGCCAGGTGCATCCAGGTCATCCAGGTCACCGAGGTCAAGCCGGAGACCCTCAACCCGGTGTGGGACGAGCACTTTGTGTTGTGAGTACGGCGGAAAAAGCTTCGGCATTGTGACGTGTGTCACACGCGAGATTCACAGTTTCATTTGCTTCACGCTGAAGTTGTCAGATATGAGACCAGTGCAGCACAGTGTCCTCAATCCTGCAGAAGGATCACTGAAGCATCGGATGTGTTTATTATGAGTAGTTACTCACGGAGATGGTTATTCGATGAATAATGCTTATTTTGGTTGTTGTTGTTTCTTCACAGTGAAATAGATGATGTCCATAGTGACCTTTTACATCTGGACATATGGTAAGATGAGTACGCAGCTTGAACTCTTTCAATGTCACCATGCCAAAGGGACAGAGAATGATTTTTTTCTAATGATTTTAATTTGATTATAAAGCAGATTTGTCAGATTAGCATGTTTTTCTTGAAATCAATCTTTTTGTCATCGCCAATCATACGGGAATGATCTTTTCGGTCTGATGGAGAAAATGACAATGAAGTTGAACTGTACAATTGTACCTTTTTGGAACATTGTAACAAACTGGAAAGCTGTGAGCCCGTGTTGCACGAGTTATTATTTAGCTGTTAAAGAAACGTTTCTCACCTGAATTCACTCCTATAAAAACAAATAATTTCTCTAGATACTATCGATCTTCTTCACGTCTCAGTTCTGTTCTGCAACGACAGCACGGCGTGTTCCTGCAGGAGACGAGAGGTCGAAATAACCTCAAAATTCTCTCCTTTTCTTCAGGGATCACGACGACGACGTGTCTGTTGCCGAGGCCTGTAAAAAACTCAACGAAGTCAGTGGACTTCGAGGAATGGGCAGGTAGAAGAAACTCTGTTGTGTTCACGGAACAAAATGTAATGATGCGACCGTCTCAGATGCATCTTTTTTCTCAGAAATGCTGCATATTCCAGTTTTGTTTGTCTAAATCATAAATTGTGACTTTGCGCACAATTATAGGCATAGTGGCAGTCAATAGATGACTCATTCAACCTGTCAATCAAAGTGCTATTTATATTTAATTAAAGCAGTTTATGAATGAATGAATAAAAAAAACTGACACCAACTTGCTCCAATCATAACCGAGGGGACAAAAGGTGTCTTTTGGTGTAAAATGGGAAGTTCCCATTTGATAAAAAATGTCATTAAGAAATTAAACTCATTCTGATGATGCTCTAATGTAAGTAAACAGTTCATAAACACATTAAATAAATGCCCTTCAAAGGAAAATATTAGATTATAGCTCTCGCATTGCATTTAAACATGATTTCAACCTGTGACAAACTGGACGCTCTTTTCCCCTGCGTTTGTCTTGTCAGGTATTTCAAGCAGATTGCAAAGTCAGTGCGCTCCAATGGATCCGCATCATCGGGCTCCGAGGAGAACGCCGATGACTTCCTCGGATGCACCAACATCCCGTTGAATGTGAGCGTTCAACGTCCAATCAAATTGCCACTGCTCCGCTACTGTGACAAAACAAACACAAATAGATTCTCCCCGAAGGACACACTGGGACGGGTTTCCCTGTCGGTGATGTTAATCTGACTGCTTCCTTCTCGCAGGAGTTCCCAATTGTGGGCTACGACACCTGGTTTAAGCTGGAGCCTCGATCAAGTACGTCTAAAGTTCAGGGAGAATGTCACCTGATACTGAAGCTCTTCACCAGCCAGGTCTGTGCCTTCAGCTTACAGCGCACTCCTCTCAATGCATGTGGAACGACTCCAGCTTTCAGACTTTATTTCTTTTCTTTCAGAGGGACACAGCTTTGTCTAAGTCTGACTCAAATGTCTCCATTCACAAGAAACTGCTGAGTCAGATTATAGAGTATGAGCACGCTCATGTTAAGGTGAGTTAAATGCAGATATTCATATGAAGCGACCTTTAAAAAACAAACAACCTTTAAAAAACAAGCAACCTTAACGCAGTGGCAAAGTAACCATTGGCCCCAGTGAACACACACACACACACACACAGATACACACAGACACACACATGCACACATTTGTAAATGAAATCATTAATTTAATGAATAGTATTTATAATTTATGTAGATTAAGAATATAATTGGGTATAGATTGCTACAGACAATTTTACCCCAAAAATATAAACCATGACCTAAACTTAAGTTTTTCCTAGTATTCATGCATTATTTCTTCCCTGTATGCCATTGTTTAAAACCAAGCAAAGTCCAAACAGCTTTCTCTGACCTGACCTGCTGCCTATAATCCTAGAGAGAGCCGTACAACTGGAACGGGCGTGTTTGTCCTCCGGCGTGGACGGTGCTGACTCACCACGCTGTGCAAACGGACCTCTCACCTCTCCAACAGGCCGTTATGTGAGTATTAATGGGACGTGTAGCATCGATCGAGTCAAGATATGAAAAGCGTAAGCGTCGAGCCAAAAGGCCCTTTTGTTTCTCAACCCAGACGCTGGCAGTGCTACAGCAGCCACCACCGGACCCAGAGGGTGTGCTACTCCCTGCTGCTGCGCCTCCTGAGGACCGTCGATGCAGAGTGGGACCCCACCGCTGTGAGGGGAGACCTGGTAGGTTCTGCAGCCGGCGACAAAAAAACAACAACAAAAAAACCTTTCATCCTCTGGAAACAGTCACCTCATTAGCTCTTCACTGACATGCATCAAGGTTTTTGGTCCAGCCAAAAATGTCTCACAGCCAGTGTTCTTGAAGCTGTAACTTGAGGGGGCCCTTCCTGTGTCCAGGAGAGGCAGCTGTCAGACAGCTTCAGGCTGTACACTGAGCACTGCCTGTGCCTGATGAAGAACATGCGGCAGGTTTTCCCCTGCACCAGCGCCGCCGCCATTACTCGCTACGAGCTCATGCTGAGGTAAAGTCACACTGCCATCGCATCGCATCAGACACCATACGGGGGCCTCTCTCACCCCGTCAGACACACTCTGTGGAGGAAGCGGGCTCCCGAAACACAAACGTCTTAATCATTGATCATTTCTCATTCCAACACGTTAAAACATTTGTTCCTGACCACCAGATGTTGTTGTATACAACCTTAAATATAGATGTTTTTTGCTACGACATATTGTGGTCATAACATACATATTTTGACCTGCATATTAATTTGTTATCTTCCATAACATATTGTTCCCTATGATATTATGCTTCCATTCCACCAGTAAAATCAGGGACCAAATCCATTGGCCATACATTAAAGAAGATTTGATTGCAGCCCCGATCAAAAAATATCCTGCCTGACCTTTGGCTCCCAGCCCGGTCTTTGGGAATGACTCATATAGATCATATAGATGTTGATGATGTTTGGTGTATTTTTTTTTTTGCTCGAGGATACCAGAAACATTAATTCTTTGGAGAACATGAATGTCCACTGTGAATGTCATGGATTCCAAGCAGTAACTCTATGGCACATTGTCCTCAACCAATGCGTCGGCCATCGGGAAATGGAAGATGGAAGAACGTGGATATCTGCGCTAAATTTGATAGCGATCTGGTCGTTATTGCGGAGACATTCTGCTCCGAATCAAGTCGGATAAACATTACATAACAGAAGGAGGAGCAGTGAAATGCTCCAAATTAGGGATTTGGCTCCACTTAAATGCCAGCCAGTAAAATCAGCTAATTAATGAAGTTCTTGTTGTTGAGGAGGAGTTTTTAATCTTTATTTTTATAGAAACTTCCCCAGTAAGAAGTCCAGCTCTGCCCGCTGATCAACACCTCGAGGGAAATCTTGTTTTCACCTCTCAGAAACAGTGACTCACCAAACCGTTAACGCTGCCTCTCTTCTCTCCTGCGGAGACAGTGCAGGAACCCGCTGACAATTAGACCGTAAAGAATTTAGTGGGATTGAAGCTACTGTGTTTATGTGATATTTTAACCGCCCCCCCCCTCCTCTACAAGAATAATTTGAATTACGTGACCAGAAATCCCGTCTTGTAAATGTCTTCTTCCTGCCTGTGAATGCCAGGGGGATCGGCTTCATGCAAAACATGCAGGCCTTTAAGACGGTGTGTCCCCTTCGACATGACCTGCACATGGACATCACTACGGCTGTCAAGGTAACGATGCAATAAAGAAACAACACATTTAGGTTCACGTGAAGGAACCCTGTGGAGCCTTTAGGTGCCGTAGATGAACGACGTGATGTATATGTTGCTCCACAGGCCACTTTTTGAGTAGCTCCTTTATTCTCCTTCACGCGTGTAATTATTTCAACAGAAAGGAACTGTGGAGTGGTACGAGAGCTTAATTGCGCGATACAAACCAGAGGACGGGGTACGTTTGTACGCATTGATATGAAGTCCTTCCATCTTATCACTGACTGTTGCTCGAGGGTTAACATCCGGGATGTCGTTCATTTTCTGTGTGGCAAAGCAGCCTCTGGAGGAGCAGCTGAAGAAGCTGGTTCAGGTGGTGGATTCCGTGTGTGCAGACGCCCAGAGAGCCCGAATCAATTACAACAAACTCTTCGACAGGTGAATACCAATGCTAAAACAACAACAACAACAACAATGTGGACACTTTGATTTGTTTACCGCCATTTCATCCTTTTTGTTTGTTCCCGCAGTGCAGTGAAAGTAGATTTCTTCAGCATAGCCTACAGGCAGTTGGAGAAACAGGTAAATCATTGAAAACAAAGTGAAATATTATTCATTGTTGCTAACTTTGACCAAGTTTAAAATGATAATCTGAGTCCGGTTCCTTCATCCTTCAGGTAGCCGATGACGTAAACGTAGCGATGGAGCGCGTTTGTGGGACTCTGGAGCAGGAGAGCTCCAGACTGACGCAGACGATGGGAGAGGCCATCTTTGAGCTCTTCATGTCCTTAAAAATCCTCAAAGACTTTCGGGAGTTTCTTCCTCTCAAGTTGGTTATCAGTTTGACTCTCGTGATATTTCATACAGCGGCATATTAAAAAGGCTCTGACGGGAGGTTATTTTGGTTTTCAGAGCTCAACCTTTCCTTCTGCTTTTTGAGTTTATTAAAAAAGGACTTGTGTTTCCTCTCTTAACAGGGACGCGAAGATGTTGGCCTTGACGGGCTTTCATAACTGGTTCAAGTCATCGATTCATAAGTGGCTGCAGATCGTTCACGACCGATCCGGTGACAGAATTCGTAAAGCGGTGGAAACGGACACGGTGAGAGGCCTCTGCCTCTAGTATACAAATAAGCAGTTATAAAGATATTTATTCATTGGGTTAAACAATGTTCCAGTGTATTGTACATGATTATTGTATGTTTATTGTATGTTGATTGTTTATTTGTTTACTGTTGTTGCTTGTTATGTCTGATGTCCTATGTTGCACCATCCACCACGCTAAGTTCCTTGTAGGTGTAAACCTACTTGGCTATTCAAAGTTTCTGATTCTGATTCTGATTTATTAACTCTTTATGTTTCCATGTGCTGTGTGAGCAGCTGGAGCCGGTGCAGCAGGCCAAGCACAGCTCCTCGGCAGTGGAGGTGGCGACGTGCTTCGGCCAGGTACGGGAGATCTGGCTCCAGCTGGCCTGGCCAGACTCTGCGGGGGCCTTCATCTTCGTCACTCGTTTGACAGACGTGAGTGCTGCGTTCAGGATTGATACGGAAAAAAAAGTCAACCTGTAGATTTCATCGTTATCGTTTGGGCTTTTCGCACAGAATTTCTGCAGCGAGGCCGTGAGCTACTCGGAGATGATGACACGGAAGGTTGAGAGGAACCAGCTGGGTCGAGACCACAAGAGCTTCACGGTGCAGGTACTGGTCGGGGCAAGACAGAATTGGGGGGCGGGCGGGCGGGCGGGGGGGAGTACATGTGTGTTCTACCTGGCAACACAAAGGGCTCAGCAGGAGATCAGATATGTGTACACACACACACACACACACACACACAAGAAACACACAGTTGCCTCTCGTCGCCCTCAATCATTTACACTCGCACTCCGTCCCTCCACTTTTCTGTAGCCCTGCTTTTTTTTTGTTCCTTCTTTGTTTCTCCACCTCCACCCTCGGGTTTCTCCTTCCTCTGCACCTCCTCGCTTTTTCCCGCTAGCTCTGCATCGCCCTGAACAACACGGAGCACGTGCGTGTTTTCTTGGGTCAGCTGCCCCGGGACCTGGACTGGCAAGGTGTGGAGCGGGCCATGGAGGAGTCCTGCGGGGCGGAGGGCAAGGAGCAGGTTTACAAGGCTCTCAACGGCCAGCTGTTCAACGTGGACCTGGACCTGCAGAGAGAAGCCAAGCGTCTCATCACGCTGCTCACCGACAAGGTGCTGTCTGCTTTTTGTGTCTGTATTTGCATTATGCACATACTTGGAGACATATGCACGTGTGTGAGTGAACATCTCTGTGCAGATGCTGCCTGAGCTGCGGAGGTACATCCAGCACATTAGCTTGTCTCCAGATTCCATCAACAATGACGACGTAAGGCCTTGACGTGGTTCTCCGCTGCATTCATTTATGTGCCAGTGGCGTGCGTATGTGTGTAATTATGTCAATGCGCCTTTCTTCCAGGCTGTGTCGCCCCTTATGAAGTACTTACAAGACACCATGGTGATCCTCACCGAAAACCTCGTGAAGGAAAATCTGACTAAGTAATTACTTCCTTCTCCTCTCTCCTCACTATGAACATGACTTCATTTATTTTCTGTTTGTCGGGGACGATGCAAATTCATTTCAATAACCTGTTCTGAGTTATAATTGAGCAACATCCGGTCCTACGGTCTCCTTCCCATCCGGTGAGCCTGCGCTGCTAATGATAAAAGATGACACGCATAATCACGCAACAGAAACAAGACAGAATTCACAACATAAAGTCAAAGCACGTGCAGTTATTTATGGCAGGTACATACCCAGCAAGTCTTTCAAACAAATCATCAAAGCCACTGTGGCAACAGTTGTTTTAATTATTTATTTATTTATTTTCTAGCATTATTGTGCATCCTAAATCCATCCTAATCGTTCATATTGTAATTCAAGTAGGAGCAGTTTTTTTAGAAAAGGCAACAAAAAAATGCCAACATTTGAAAATACGGCCCTCATCCAGCAGCCTCATCCATGTCATAAGCCCCTCCCACCAGAGGAGCAGGCATATGTAAAGGTTTTATTCAGTAACTGTAAAGACACGTGCACGTGCCCCATGTCATGGGCTAGAGTTTCTAAAACTTGAAAACAGAGCCTAGAGGGAGGTACACAAGTCAGTCTGGTTTTCCACCACTTGAATTACAATATGCCGAAAGTTCTTTATGGAAAAAAAAAATGTTGGACCCAGTGTTGCCAAAAATAAACTGCCTACCCCAGCTTTACGATTTGATGACCCGCCGTGAAAAGTGCACCACTTTAGCACGGGACTCCCGCTCTATTGTGTCCTGTGAGCGTTTTGGCATAATAACAATACCCCTCAGTGTTACCACTTATCATTATGGAGCTATTATCTGTGAAAACTTAACATGAGGCTAAGGGAGGGTGCCGGTACAGAACGCGAGCTGTGTGGGCGTCTCATTGTGTCTGCTGCCTCGCAGAGTCCTCCAGAGCATGTGGGAGCTGCTCCTGCGGATGATCCTCGACGCGGTGGCAGAAAACAGGGGCGTCCAGGTGGAGTTCTACAACCGCTTCCAGTACACAGTGGAGGTCAGTGGTTCGGCTACTGCGGTTCATCACGCCTTACCTTTATGTATTGCTATTTCCAGTCTGGCGTGGTTTAACCCACGAGGAGTATTCTGCTGAGAAAGTTGCGCGTCAACTCTGTACCGATAATGATCACCACTGATACCGCCATCCTTTTTAATTAGCTCTCCAGGCTTGCCGTCAGTGCAGTCATTAGCATGTATTAGATATTCATGAAGTCCCCGGGAAGTAGTTCAGCACCAGAGCGCGTGCAACCTCATAAATGACAATGTGGGAGCCATTGTGTGTTCTAACGGCCAAGTCGAAGCAGCTGGCAGTGGACGTGACAGATTTGCATGAAAAAGTCACGGCACGCTTTGGACGCCGGGGGCCCCGAGTTTGGAGTTTGACAGATATCGTGTTTGCCTGTCAGAGGTTTCACGCCGCTTCTGTAAACGACTCGTCTCCCTGCTATACACCGAGACTTTATTCTATCAAAATGAGAGCGGGCAACGGGAAGACTCTGAGCCCCAAGGTTTATGTATATATATATATTATATTTATCTTTTCACTTGAATGCTTTAGACCCTGTTGCAGTTCTTGCATGCCAAGGGAGAGGGTCTTTCCCTGGAAGACATGAAGAGTGGAGACTACAAGGTAGGACTTCTTGTCATGGTTTTAGGATTTATATCCTCCTACCTCAGGTGTTATTCATCTTCTTTTTTCTTCCTTTTCTGGCCGTGTTGTTTTAGGTCCTGGATGAGGAGCTCAGGCTGAATAAATGTCCGTCCTTTGAGCTGATTGAACAGTACTATCTGGAGAAGATTTCCCAACAGGTGTGTTTCCACTTTCTGTCAATTTCAATTTAGCCCTGAGGTGGACAGAGCCGTATTGATTGGACAGCACAAACCTCTGTCTGTTTCTCTCACTACCTCTCTCTCTCTGATTGAAAATCTGCCCTCCCCTGGGTTCTTGAAAAGCAAGATGCTGTCAGATTCTGCAACATGAAAACTGAAATGTGCTTTGAATAATTCCCTCACCTTGTTTCTGCTCGGGACAAACTCAAAATAAGTTGTACTTTCACATATTATGACACCATTACATGCTGGTTATGATACTCCTCTGTGATTTAAAACAACAACAACAACAACAACAACGTGTTTCAGAAAACACTGAAACATACTCGCTACGGCCGAATCAGTGTGAAGTGCTACTACGACGCTCCGGAGCAGAGACTGACGGTGGAGATGCTGCACGCTGCAGATATCATCGCCCTGGATGCTAACGGTAAACGCGTCACAATAACAACACAGGTTCGCTGTGTTCGGAGTTGAGTTTGCGCTCACTGGTTCTGCTCCTCCTCAGGTCTGAGTGACCCATTTGTCATCGTGGAGCTCTGTCCTCACCACCTGTTCCCGATGGCCAAGAGCCAACGGACGCAAGTCAAACTCAAAACCCTGCACCCAGTTTTCGACGAACTCTTTTCCTTGTGAGTGTGCCGTTGACCTCTCTCATCCCCCTTTTCCTGTTTGTGCACTCGCTTGATTGGTTCCCGTGTCTTCCAGCCACGTCAGTCCGGAGCAGTACAGACACAGGTTCGCCTGTTTGACCTTCACGGTGATGGACTACGACTGGCTCTCCACCAACGACTTTGCCGGCGAAGCCGTGGCTCCTCTCAGCGACTTCTGCTGGCCGGGGAGACCGAACGCCTCAGCTGCCGGCAAGAGTGTCCAGCCTGTCATTCTCCACTTGTCTCGCAGCAAACCCAGTGGTACATACCGCCCCCCCAAGGCGTTGTCTTACACAAACGTAATATTGGTTCTCGGGAGGCCGGAGGGTGTAGGTCTGGGTTTTCCAATCGCCTCTCCGGCATGAAACGCCATTCAATCTGGAGATATTTGTGTCAGGTGTCGGAACCACTCTCATCTGTTGTCTCTCCCCTCCAGAGAAGCCAATCATGAGGATGCTGGACGCTCGCATCGGAGACAAGGAGGCTCAGGAGTTTGTCCGCAGGCTGAAGGAGATTGAGAAGTCGATGGAGGAGGAGTAGAAGCCGTCCGCGCTGCCCCCCTCCGTGTTGGTGTTTTCCGACCACGTCTTGCGACATGTGCTTTTGTACTGGTACGATGTTTACAATATTTGAATTTTTTTCCAACGTTATCGTTTGTTCAGTAATTATACCAAAATGAAAAGAGGGAGGAGAAGGAAAAAAAAGGATAACGGTGAAGCTTATCGCTGTTTTTCCGGGAGATGAACATCCTGTCACTTTGCGACCCTTCGCTGTCTCAGTCACACTATATTTTAAAAATGAATGGATAGTTGATCCTAAATCGTACCAGTCTATATTTTTTTGTAATGAGGTTATTTGTTATCTTTGTTGTACGATCTTTGATATGATAGATTTAACGTTTCAGAACTATTTTGTGGAAGTAGCTAATGTATTCAATAGTATATATATATATATATATATATATATATAGTCAGAGTCTAAATCTATACCTCAAATATGCTCATTAGTTGCAGGGGAGTAACAAGTATCGAAACATTCCTTCCCCTCGGCCATTGTGGCGATGAATTGCATGAAAATTGCATTTAGGATGTGAAAACGTAAACCCTCACATGCAGTGGCTTACTAACAAACACCTAAAGATAAGAATACCGATGTCGTGAAGGAAATCACAAAGACATATTTAGCTTTTTGGGGGATTGCTCTGATACAGCTGGTCATACAGCTCAGCAGCAGGGAAAGCGAACGCTCCCCTGAGGCGCACGCCACAGCTCGGGTTCATTCCACTTTTCAGATTGCTCTTCACAAAGCTCACCGTGGGGTCATTGAAGAGGCCACACACCGTGTGGACGAGTACCAATTCTTTTAACTCAGTTCCTTCTCGCCGTCTGACACCAGCGAGTCAACATCTCTGCAGAAAGATACGTGACAGGTTGGCTGGCGACACTGTAGAAAGAAATTCATGTCAGAACTGATCATTGAGGTAGTATTTTACTTTTGTACGGCTTCATTTAATCATCCACTTTACAGTTTAATGAGCTACAAATCCATGTTAGCAACTGAAACTTAATTGTCGAGCACCAATGAATACTAAGCATGTTTGGCTGTCATTATGAGGAGATTGATATCACTCTCACGTCTGCAGAGTAAATATTAAAGTGCCTCCAGCTGCTAATTAGCTTAGCATAGCACAGTTTACCTGGATCTGTCTGACAGTAACAAAATGCACCTATCAGTACCTCTAAAGCTCACTAATGAACACAAATGCATTGTAATCATGACAAATTGTAGTTTTAAGAGTCGGTGTGAATTTACCAATAGATTGGCCCTAATACACCATCGTGTATGGCCCTAATACACCATCGACATGTACGTTTTTAAAAACGAACAACATTTTTTCACAGAGTGGTGACAAAATATTTTGGGGGCTAGCTCACGGACTAAGTGACCAGTTATCCCAGTCAAGAAGAGGTCACATGACCTCCATAAATCCAATACTTAAACTCTTAAGCTCTCAGGTTCGCCAGCTGGAATTAAAGTTATGACCAATAAGTTATTTAACATTTGAATGTTGGTTATATTTATTATTTCAGGTTAATTCAATAAAAAAAATAACAATAATACTTACAACTATTGTTTAAACAAGAACATAGTCCAACTAAACAAATGAAACAGATTTGACATTTTTCATTCATTTATGGAGTTCAAGTTGATGATTAATTGCTCTTATTTTTTAGAAGGAGCAGAAGAAGAATGAACTATTCATGCATTCATGGTTATGGGGATACACAAGGAGACCCTGATGCCTGATAATTGAAAGGGAGACAATGCACTCTGACGTACCGTCCCCAGAGATAACACAGTGCGTGCGGCCAGATGGGAACTAATTGCAGCTAATGAACTCATGTAGCGTTCAGAAAGTTCTAGAAACGGCAGTAAAACACGGCAAGGCCTTTTGTTATCCCAACTTTAAATGATATAGGCCCATCACAGGGTTTATACAAGGACCCAAATGTGAGTTTGAGTCCCAGTGTGGGGCTAAATCTCTCGAGGTAAAGAGAAATAAAAAGCATAATGAACCCGCACAGTGGCATAAATATACATAAGGGGTAACGGCAAGACCTCGCGGCCTGCAGCAGCTCTCATTGGACTCACAGCTTTAATTCAATCCTTCAAAGCATTGTGAGTGAAAGATAAAAATATTTGAAAAGAAGTAATCAAGACTACTTGTTGGAAAATATTAAATTGTTATGCAAATGAAACATTACTAAACAACCCAAAAAAAAAAAAGCACAAATCACAGCCTAATGGAGTATATTTTACTCTCGTAGCTGTGACTTAGAAAACCATTGTTATCGTAGCACGTCGAAAGGCCCAGTTTTCTGGACAGGGTTTGAATTAAACCAGGACTAGGTCTAAATCTGGAATAATAGTTAATCATGTCTTAAAAAGTGAAAACTATTATAAATCAGTCGGCTGTGTTGGTCCTCTGAGTTTACTAACGAGGTTAATTTGAATCACCTGTGCTGTCCTCGTTACAGCTGCAACTGGTTCCTAAACTCCCACGGTATCGTGGACTCCCAAAGCCAAAAAACAGATAAATTAATGGAAGCATAAAAAGTACTTATGAGTCAAATGTTTCACCTCTCTCTAATGGCTGAAAATGAATCTGACTTTTCAAACTACAGGTGTAATTTAAGCCCCTTTAGACCTGGTGGAGCTCTCGAGACTTCAAATATAAGACTGACTTAAATTGAGTATTTTGAGTTAAGACTTATCATTTAGACTTAAGTACAGTCCAGGAAACTGGTCCTTACTGTCACAAATGTAGCTGAGAGTTTACACTGTTAAACCAATAAGACGAGGCAGCTCCTCTACTCAACCCCCGAAAAAAAAAAAAGAAAAAAAACCAACATGATCCATGATGTTGAGTCTGTCAAAAAAAATTTTTTAAAAAGCTCAGTCATACTCAAATGGGGCCTTTGGGAGTTGTTAACGACTGTTGCCGGTTTAAATGTGGCACTTTTATTGTAGCTTTGATAACCGGACAACAGGATCACACTGAAACGCTGTAGCGAGCGCCAGACCTTTCACACCGACAACATTTTATTAGCGATGTAACTTAACAGTAGCCGCTTGTGGAGTCGTGCGGATGAAGCACGCAAAAAAAAAAAAAAACACATCTATGCCTGCAGAGTGGGCTGCGTTGAGTGATGAATCCTCTCTGTCCATCTGAACAGCACATGCCTCCATGTTTTATTTTAGATTTAAGCATATCGCAGGCAGAATGTGACCTCTTTCGTCGTTAACATTACCTGACATATTTAGTACATAACGTATCCTAAACAAAGACAGGAGGATATGATGGATATACATAATGAATGGTTCTATTGACTGAAATATTCTTAATTGTTAGTGTGGCAGTGATATTTTCTCTGCACTCAAAAACATAGACTGTATTATAACCAGATATTCTGGCCAGATGTTTACACAAATACATTCACATTATACAGTATAGAACTTTAACACTGATATTATATAATAAAATGTATTGAACATTTTTACAGTTTTAGATCGAAAAAAATCTCGATTCTTGGAGCGGAAGAATTTCCCAATTAATACAAATGGCTATGTTCAGTATTGTAGACGTCCTTCTGTTGCCCTTATCAGGCAATCTGGTCAGTATTAGTTGAGTAGATTCATTTATTCTGGTGATTTTCAAAAGATTCAAATACAGTATTTTAGTCTTCAAATGTTCAGTGAAGTTGTATTATCATCGTATTCATTTCCTACAAAGTGCATTACACAAAAGACTAGTTTTGCTGATCATAATTGAAAAAAAAAATGAAAAAGGGAAAGGATATCAGACTGTGAATTTTAACAGAACATGATCACAATTTAGTTCCATGACCTTCAGCTGACTATATTTTGTTTACGGTACTAAATATAGAAATATTTACTGAAATTAGTATTTGGTTTTGTCGTCTGCTGTCCAAATTAAAAGGCACCAGCCGGTGAAATACCTTCGATTTGTTATCGTAAAAAAAGTGAATTATTTGTCCTTGAACTGTAAATGCCTGTGTTGCTGTTTACTGGAATATTATACCTTTCGGGAGATGTCTATGACCTTGAATAAAGATTGTATTTAAATTTGAACGTGTTGCCTTCACTGACATGAGCAAAGAGCATTTGAATAGAGTTGATATATATAAATATATAAATAACGGTGGTAGTGATTAATGCACCATGTTGTTTCCAGGCTTCGATGTTAAGACACTGACAAGTTTTCTCTCCGCTTCATCTTTGTCTTCATCATCCGCCCGATCGACGCCCCACGTTCCTTCCCTCAGTGCTGTCTCTCCTCGACCTTTAATATCCCCCCCACACACACACACACACACACACACAGCAGCTACCTAAATACCAAACATATGCTGACAAGCCAAAGCAACCCGAGAGCGCAGACAAACAGTGAGACACAGGAGTGTGTATTATACCCAGAGACCCGACCGTTTCTCTAAGAGCTGCTGTGGTATACGAGAGCAGGCCCAGAGTGTCGATGAGGCCTCGCGCTCTACTGAAGGCTGGTCGATACCTTTTAATTATAAAGGGTATTGAATCGTATTCTGGCTCAGGTGTGGAAAGGATCTTGTCGTGTCATGCAGACGACGCGCACACACACGCACTGCATCCATCAGTGCAGCTGCTTCAGTGTCTCTGAGCAGGTTAATCACACCCCCGCCGGGTCGCTGCCATCCATCCTGGGCTCGTAAAAAATACAAGCTGCACTCCGCGTGTGTCAGAGAAGACCGAGAGACGTTTTTCATTTGGACTTTTTAAAAATATTTTAACCACTAGATGTCCTCGTAATTTTACAAATCCGTTTTTGAGCTTCGTCACACCTTTTCCACTCAGCCATGAAAATCAAGACTCATCCTCTTCCTCCTCCATCAAGACAATAGACGATAATATGGTTTTAGACCATTTTAGACTTTTGAGGTACTTCAACTGTAATAATATAAAACATGACCAATAATTAACAAGTATTACTGAAAGTGAGGATGAGGCTTCACCTGCAACATTAAAGTGATGCACATATTAATGCATCCATTATTTTTTATTACGATCCAATAATAGATGCATTATGACAACTTTTACTTTTGCTGCATTAAGTATAATTTGATTCGGTAATATGTTTATACTTTTACTGTTGTGAACATTTTGAATGCAGGACTTGTCCCAGAGTATTTCTACACTGTGACTTTGGAAGTAACTGCCTTTAATAAGGTTTGAATGATACCTATTCACATGCCCAGATTCACTGCATGTTCCAGAGCAATCACTTTTATTAAGCCACCATCAATTAGTCAATTTATTTTAAGTTAATCAATAAAATATGAAATATAATATATTTTTCTGAATCAGGTTTATGTGCTTGTCCGTGCAGTATGTATTGACCTTGTTGTGATGTTCCCTTTTTCATTGTTGCAGGTGTCTCTTCTTCTTCTTCTTCTTTACGATGACTATAGACACTGCTGGTTAGTCGAGAGTGAGGAAGTGGAACGTGTTTTATTAGATGCTCACCTACTGTAACTATAATAGTAAAAACAATGTTCCTGTTAGGATCACATTTCAGTGGGAATTTCCCTCACTGGTTCAGTCCAATTATGGAGGGCGCCACACAGGGTATATAGCGCCACATAGGCGTTTACTGTGGGGGGGAGTTGTTGCTCGTAGCTTGCTGCGAGGCAATGTTGTGTCAAAGGCTTTATTTGTATTACAGCTGACTTGCTCTTTGTTATTTTTCCTGGGACTATGGGCTCCTGCCTCCTGAGCCGGATCTCTTTTTTTTCTTCTGCTCACCTCCAGTACTGGGCAGCCACACTAAGATCCTATATTTATGACGCATTTCTATCAGAGCTGTCACACAACTCTTATAATTGAAAATAGAGGGGCGACTGATTAATGCACTTTGAGGTGCTTTTTTAATATGCTTTTGACATTTTGACCAAAAAAGCAGCTTTTATTTGAGGTTTTTCATCTTTCTCTGAATTAAAACATTCTATTTGTGCATGGTATTGTGGTGTGAGCCCCCCTCCCCCCTCAGGTATTCTCTAGGTCTCTGCAGCATAGGGAGGAAAGGTGGTGTTGATCCCCAGGAATGTTGGCAGAGTTTCTACTGCTGCTCCTCTGCTGGCTCTGGCACACACATTTAACAGCACTGTGATCTCGCGGTGTCTTATCTCCCCACAAACAACCATAATCCTCCACACAGAAATGTTACACTGCAGAGCCTGTGCCCTCCCAGCTCAACCTGGAGCCCCCACACAGACACTCCTTCCCCCACCCTTTTTTTTCCTGGCAAAGATTTTAGATTACACACCTGCAGAACCTTTGACGTGGCATTGCATGGCTTTTACTTTGAAGACCGACAGTGCAGGTTTAGTCTTCACATTTTTACATTGACATCAAGCTAACCAAGCCGACGGTGTGTACAGTATGCTTGCATTAAATGATTCTGTCTTGAAGAATGGAAGGTTTGAATACTTGATGCCCTTCAACCGGAATGTCCTCCTTTTGGAAATTGAAGTGAGTTACATCAGACTATACATGTCTGTTAGTACCAAGGCCTGAGGCGTTTCCTTCAGAATGAAGATGGTTCCTCGCAGACGAGTTTAAACACCTGTTGTCTGCAGGTGCATGCTTTGCTGTGGCATCGGCATAATCAGGCACTTCTGAAGTCAGCCTCTCCTCTAAAGAACACAGCAAGTCCTTTGTGGCTTCAGGGGCCTCCATCTGAGTGAGCAGAGATAATATTGGACAGCTTGCCCCTGAGGAATGCAAGTGGGACAGAGCTGGGGCCAAAGCCAGAGACTCTCCACTGAGCAACAGCGCCCATCACAGAATCATCCCGTCAGCTTCGACTCATGTCACCACAGTGAGGGACTTGAGTGAGTGCTTCAAACCCATTTTGTGGACACAAGCTTTGACACGCTCTGATTAGGTTTATGCCACTGTAAAACCAGAAAGTGCTCGAAGGCTCCTTCCTTCAATGCAGCAGTCCCTGCTGAACAGACATATCCACTATCCATTGCATACTTACATAAAAAAAAGGGGAAATCCCAACCCATGTTGAAAGGAGTTGGCAGGACAAGTTTAGGCCTGCATGCGAGGCTCAGTAACAAACACTGTGTGTATATGTATACTTCCAGTAATAGAAACAGAGGTTTTTCTTCCAATGACTTGAGCCAACAATAGGATTTTTCTGGTACACTAAGATAGAATAAAAAATATTCACATTTATCCAACATGTTAAAAAATAAGCCTCACTTTAGTAGCAACAGAAATGACTTTGAGCTGAGTTGAAGATGCTAAATTTGAATTTTCAGAGTATATCTGAGGGATTGCCTCTTCTCAACATGGTGACTGCTGAGTCAGCGGCTAGGCGCTAACGGTGCTACAGGCTAATAGCGTCCCCGCGACGACAATCGGAGGCAGCCATTAGCTAGCCAGGCGGGGCACGCTCACATGTAATGACAACTCAACAGCGTATCACCTTGTGGAAGCACTTAATCAATGTTGTGATGCCAGCAAGGCACCGCTGCCAATGGAAAGTCCATTTGGATCCTTTTGTCGTGGTGGACACACACATTCAACGCATCCATGTGAATATGCAACTCTCAGAGCTAGTGTGACATAGTAGGAAGAGTGAGACTTCTCATGGTGGGTGGACGGGTCAGACAAACCTTCAACCAGGAGACCGGTATGCAAGACTGGTGTTTGTGTCCCGTTGTGTATTCATTGTGAGTTCATATACTCATTTTAAGCCTCATGTGTGGGACTTCATTCTCTGCTCAGGTGGACATTACACCACTATATCGTCACATTGCAAGAAGTTGTTTTCTGCTCCATCAATGCTCTGCATTTCATATAGAGAATTTTATAACTCCAACTTCCTGCGCAGGCTCTTGCCCACAGGGCTTCCACACAGCAAACAGCTCCAGTTTATCCGGTTCTTTATGACAGTTGTGCAAAGGAGATTATGTGGAGCAATGTCTCGGTACATAAAGAACAGCATGTGCTTTACTGACTTGTGATAGTTCAGGAGGTTATCACATGACCAGCAGCATCTGTGTACTGAGCCTTTTGATAAATCAGTTAACAGCCCGGAGCAGGTTCTTTGATTCCTCTGACACAACTGGACTTCCTGTTTGTGAATGCTCTCTCTTGCTGGTAAACAATGAATGGCTGAGTCATCGCAGTGACTAAAAAAGTACTCACACAGCGGAGGCCGGTCGGCACCATAGTTTGATGTCTGAGATGGATCTTCATTTTGGGACTTAAACGAAAACAGAAGGGTTTTCTTTTCGGGCACAGAAGTAATTATTATCTTCATAGATCCTCTGTTTATGCACTCAGTTCAGCCAGCACACTAGCTGTCGTTCCTTCAGTTGGTCCCACACACGCACGTCCATCCCAGGCTATTTCTGCAAACGCACTAACAACTCGTGTACTTCCTCAGCAGTGTGACTGACTCCCATTGGAAATGTTCTCTGCATAGATGTGTTTACAGTGATTACAGGATTGAAAGGCGGCTTTCGACATCATTCCTAAGCTCCCCCAGGGTGATCTTTTTTGTCTATGGAAAGGGAATGCACTTTCAAACATTGAAGCTTACATTGAAACTTTATCTTAAACATCGGGCTTACCAGCTCCGTCTCCAAAAAAAATGATGTTCCCATACGACAAAGCTGCAGGTGAATTATGTCCGCAGACATCCGTGTGGGAGGACGATGGTGTGGTGCATGTGTCAAAATTTCAAGGTCATTTTAAGCTTAACCAATAAAGTATTTTATTAAACCTAAACCCGTTTCAGGGACTAAAAAAAACCTAACCGAGCATTTTCTGTTGTTTAAGT
Organism: Cyclopterus lumpus; assembly: GCF_009769545.1. Lineage (NCBI taxonomy): Eukaryota > Metazoa > Chordata > Actinopteri > Perciformes > Cyclopteridae > Cyclopterus > Cyclopterus lumpus. The sequence goes on from NC_046973.1 coordinate 5,321,623, forward strand.
TTACAACAGTCAATGTTTTTATATTTAAAATGTTTCAAACTGTTTCAAACTGCGACCGTAATCCAGAAGTTTCCTCCAAACATAATTGATGGTGCAGTTTAGTTCTACGGGAGGATAATTTCGGGTTTTGGAACAGAGTTGGGCCGTCACATTTTTGTTTTGCTTTGCTTTGCTTTTATTGTTTGATAAATAATGTTATAAAAGCCTCTTACGTGGTTGCAACACATGTGTACATGCACAATTAAAAGAACATCAACGATAACCCAAGAAAGTCACAGGACCTTCTCCCTTCGTGGTCCTTGTTGTAGTTAGATCTACTAAGACCACTCTGATCAATTCATTTCAAAAGACCTTAAGTTTTATCTTCCATAGCTTGGAACGACTACAGTAAGTAAGATGATTAGTAGGCATGGACCACGATCAAGATTTCCACAATCCATGAAACAGAAGGAGGAAGAGGGGAGAGGGGGGTGGGGCATCAGCAGGGCCAAGGCAGGAGGCAGTGCCACAGAGGCAGGAGGCCGGCCCACCAGGCTGGAGGCATTGCGAAGGAGGCCGGATCAATGAGGCCAGGCCCTAGAGGCAGGAGGCACAAAGAAGGAGGCACGGCCATTGGGAAGGAGGCCAGGTCCAGGCCGGGGGCTGGATACAGGAAGTAGGGGCAAGGAGCCAGGACCAGCTTCAGACACAGCCAGGTCCAATGGACCCTATGAGACGGGAAGGCACAAAGACTCCGGGGAAGAAGTAGAGTTAGTAAGGTGCAATGAAGAGACGTAAAGGAGAGAGAGAAGATGAGATAGGTGCTCAGTGTATCCTAAAACATCCCCCAGCAGCCTATAAGCCTATAGCAGCATATCAAGGGGCTCGACCAGGGCAAACCTGATTCAGCCCTAACTATAAGCACTATTAAAGAGGAAAGTCTTAAGTCTACTCTTAAATGAGGTGACTGTGTCTGCCCCCCGGACTGAAAATGGAAGCTGGTTCCATAAAAGAGGAAACTGAAGGCTCTTGCTCCCATCCTACTTTTTAGAACCACAAGTAGCCCCGCATTTAGTGAGCGCAGCTCTCTAGTGGGGCAATATGGTACTACAAGCTCCTTAAGATATGATGGTGCATCACCAATCAAGGCTTTGTAGGTGAGGAGAAGAATTTTAAATGTGATTCTTGATTTTACAGGGAGCCAGTGCAGAGCAGCTAATACAGGAGTAATGTGATCTCTTTTCTTAGTTTTTGTGAGTACACGAGCTGCAGCATTCTGGATCAACTGTACCATGCGAGTATTACTGAATCTGCTGTTCTTTTATGCACACTGTTTGCATTGGCAATGCAAGAGCAACATGGCAGACTCAGAGGAAAACTGTATTACGGGATCATGCCAATAATCTGGCCTTGATAAAACAGTTAAAACAGTTAAAAAATATTACTTCTGTTTATTAAATACTTTTATTAAATCAGTCCCACAATGTGACACAGTTTTATTTCTACTACCAAAAGGCAAGCGAGCGTAAACCTTCTCTGACTGCAGCGATAAATGCAATGCGTACTCCCTAAAAGAGACACAAACTCTATCCACTCTAATTACACACACAGAGGGTAAAGGTCAAAAGGGGAAGATTGTCGCAGAGGGAACAGACTTGTATCCACCTCCTAATCAAAGCATGCTCACGATTACGTCAATGGTGACATTTTGGCCAGAGCTGTTTAGTCCTGTTGTCATGTATTCCTTGTCACTGTTGCCCTTTACAAAGGCAAGAAATAACAGAGCCAAAGTCTGGACTCTTCAAAGTAGCAGCCGTGCCACCCAAAGTCAGTATTAATTGAATCTGAAGGACCACCACCCTCGCATTTACCTCAAATGGCTCTTGTATTATTCTCTCTTTGTGCTGCAAAGGCTAATATCCTCTGGTGAAAAGCCCCTTATTTCTTTCTTTTTTTTTTTACCCCTCGACTGACTGTGGTTGGAGTAATCTTTAGTTCATTTCCTATTACAGCTCTCCACGAGCGGGGCGTCCGAGGGTCAAGTGGTCAGTCGCAAAGCCAAAGTGTCCACAGCTCTGTCTTTGAAGTCTTTGATGGCCACGGAGCAACAAAGACAACCGTATCCATGGCCACCAGTGGTGAAAGGGGGAGAATGCAACCAGTCGCCTCAGATAATATCTCCCCGGTTCATTTCAAGGTCAGCAGACTTTTTCGCACTTCCCAAACTTTTGTTGGACAAGAACACGCATTCTGTACCGCAGCGCTGCAGCACCTTTGGAAACCGGTGTTATGATTCATAAAGGAAACTTGGGCCTCTGAAGCAGACTCCAGGCTCAATGCGCTTCCTCTCCCGCTCTTTCCATGGCTGCGAAATATTGCATGACTTCTACGTGAGTGCTGTGTAAAGTATTTCAGTGCCAACCGTTCTGTTTCCTTGGGAGATTCAACCAAGATACAGCTCCAATGGAGCATCCTGCCACCTTTGTGTCAATAATATTTTATTTCTGCGTACAATGAAAAAGCTCCTTACACACAGAATTATAATAACTTAAACTTAAAATTAAAAATACAAATACCAAAAAAAGGAGGTAAATGCTAATAGTATACAAAAATATATATAAAATAAGGCACATAAATGTGAGAACAGTATTGTGCAATCAGTTTCACAGTGAAAGGATGTAAGTATAAGTAAGTTGGTTCATTAAAAGCCTCCGCAGCCAAAGTTCAGTGGGTGGGAGGTGCAGCTGTATGTATTGCTCTCTGTCCTTTCGCCTCACATGGGGGCTGTGGGAAAGAACCGGAGAAATCCTCCCAAGAGAGAATAAAGATGAGGAACACAAATCTAAAGAGAGTCTCTGTCCGGTTTGAAGCCCCTCCAGCGCTACATCAGCAGGGCTGTGCACAGCGCACGCTGGGACCGCGGGGGCATCGGTGACGCTGTGTTGCCACTTTCAAATTGTGTTTTTCTTTTTCAGGACAGGAGCAGCTGTTAAAATGTTATTCCACCGTTCTGTCCGAGCGCACAATGTTTCCCCCGACGGGCTCAGCTGTCCCATGTTTTGTTTCTCTGTCACCTGTGATCTTCACTTTGAGGGCCCATTTACACATTTTAGGAATGAACATGGCACATTGTTAGAGCAGGTGGTAGCTGAGTACTGTCCGATAGCATTGCAATAACAACGCCATTCTGGCTTGTTCTGTCGTTCACGCTCGGAGCACGTGATAGTATACAAAGTGTTAAAAGACTATTTATAGTTGGTGGGGACAGGAAGTGGGTCAAACACCAGTGGACTTCAACCAGTGGACCGGTGTTCTTTTAGTTCTTTTAAAGTTATGTCGTTTTCATTTTATAACGTTGTTGTACTTATCTTAAGCCCAAGCAGGATGTTTTTCTTAAAACTAGCTAAGTGGCTTTGTTGCCTCAACCTAATTGCGGCTATTTCACGGTAACAATGTGGCTAGGAATTACAGACGTAAAAAAGCTCAAATGCAAACATGTCTTTAAAATGGTATGCTATTTATTGTTTGTTGCTCTGTGGAGCAACAACAATCTACAGTCAATTCTAGCATAGAACAACACACATTTTCCTGTTCATTTTGTTACGGCCACTAACTCAAACTTTTCTTTCTTGTTTTGATGTATACAGATGTGTCGGCGTGAGACAAAAGCTCACTGAGGGCCATCCAGAGTAGTCTTTTAAATAGTCCTGTTGTTTGTTCCAGCACATTCCTTCCTTCTAAACCACGGACTAAACATATATGACCACTTGAATATGGTTGAAACGTAGAAGTTAAAACGTAATGTGAACGTCTCTGCAGCGGTGGATCTCTGACACTGTTGCACCAGTGAGTCGGAGGAACCGAGATGCCACTTGAAAGAGTACACTGTACAAGTACACTGCAAGGCCAACCATGACAAAAATCCTCTACATGTAGCCGGGCTTTAGCCAAAATCCCACACTCAGCCTCTCTAGGCTGCACAAAGCCTGATGGTTGTTGAGGACCACCATGGCAGCTGCCAACACTCACAGTCTGCGCTCATCAGCTCCCACACAGCTGGTAAACTCTGTGGCCATTGTGGGTTCACGCCGCAGTGTGTTTTTTGTGTCATGTGGACATCACGCGGTGAGCTTTTCAAAAGAACCTGCCATCCTGTATTCCAGCAGAACAGTAACTCACCCCTCCCTTTGTCGAGGAACCAGAGCTAATGCCTGGTAAGTCCAAGGGTACGCTCGGCCTGGATGAAAAGAGGGGAATATTGTGCCGGCTCGCAGGCGGGGTGACATCTCACCCTAGTGTCGCCTGGTACTTGTTTGTTCTCACTTCATGAAGATATTTTACTGCACAGCTGCTTCCATTGAACTGTTTACACAACACCACGTGTCCCAAATTCCTCTTACCAACAACACGCAAACAAATCAGTTGCCTCTTGCCCCGGAGCAGAAAAATGTGACCCACAATGAAATGGATTCAAACCTCACATGACATATTGAGAGCAAGCCCTTGAAGGTTGTCCTTGAAGTTTAATAACAGAAACGGAGGAAAGAAACACATGTTGATCAATGATCAATTGTTTTTTTTTTACAGTCGATGAAGCTCTCGCTCTGCTCCAACCACAGAACAGTGTGGAAGTACTCTCTACTCCAGTTATTAAAACTGGCCTCTTGACAAACATGAAATGAGTGAACGGCCCCTCTGGTTCTCATCAGAGCTGCGATGCTTGTTTGGCGAGCGCCATCTGCACCCCCGATGGGGTGAAACTCAACCCAGATGCCGGCTATTTGGCGACTGTCTCGTTCTATCAGCGGACTCCCCTCTTGGCAGAGCAATCTGTCGCGTACAGCACACGGCTTGACTGGTGGCAGTTTATTGATCCGACTTGAACATCTGAGAAATGTAAGAAAAGCAGCAGCACGGTCCAGAGAGATGGAGATCTGTGAGAAGTAGGGTGCACGGTCTGAAGGGGGAAATCCCTCATTTGGAGTGTTAATGCAGTTTCAGAGCCGAATGATAAAAGCCTGATTGTGTGTGTGTGCGTGTGTGTGTGCGTGTGTGTGTGTGTGTGTGAGAAGAGGAGGTCGTTCTGTGGTGTAGATTGTATCATCTTAAAGATACATTTTCCAAAACTTTTAAGATTCCACAGAGACTCAGAATCAAGATCCACATATTAACGCACGATGTGATGTAGAGTACAGTTTGTATGCATATCAAATCTATACACACGGTCCATACTTTATCAGATCAAGTGCTTTCACACACACACACACACACACACACACACACACACACACACACACACACACAGCCTCTCCCATTTCGCTCAAGTCCTCGAAACACCCCTTGGTTGTTGCACAACAGCAAAATCCTGCAGTTTTCCCCCAGAATGCACTGCTCCCTTTGAAGTGAGAAATGGCGGGTTCATCTCTGGAAGAACCCCTGCTGTGAAAACATGCTCCGTCTGTCTACGACATCTATCTAAATCTAACTTCACCAAACCTCTCTCTTCCATCATCGATATGTTTTCCCAGCAGGAGCAGATGTCTGTCGGCCGATAACAAATCTATCGATGACTCTTAGTTACAGTACGAGACGAGCGTTTCAAAGTACACCAACTTTCTTTATTTGCGTCACAGACTATTTTTTAAATAATTGATGCCATAAATCTCTGGCCGTGTGGTGCAGTGGCTGCATGACGGCGCACTGTACACAGTTTAAAGAGCCATACATCAAACTGTTACCCAAGCCATAACTAGTAAACAAGCCATTAAACATAATGAGGTATTATTTATGATCGGTCTAATTCTGTAAAAAAAAGGAATTAAGAAATGCCAACGTAATGACATCATGCTAATGGGATGGAAACACTTTTCAGAACTATTTCATCCATCAGCCCAACCTCCGAAGTGCAACAACGAAACATAAATGTGTTTTCAAAATATGTAAATCAGCAGCATCGAGTCAAATTAAGAAGCAGAAAGCATTTTGTTTTATACAGACATCACTTGTGAATAAAGCAATAGATTATTGTAGCTATTTTCAGGTTAAGTATACAGGTTGTTAATTCGTTTGGCGATTATTGAACATATTCATTTCCCAGAGACAGGGAGAGATGGGAAAGGATAAATTATCGCTCTCCAAATATCTCCAAAAATCTCCAAGACATTTTCTTATAGTTGTGGTTGAGTCGTCATTTTGCACATAAAAAAGTCTCCACTTTTTAATGTTAAAGCTTTATTGAGAAAGTGACACATGAACGATAGTGATATGATTTAGATACTCCTCCCTTTTGTTTGTGCCTGAGACATATATCATGATAGCTATTTGGAGACTATTTGTGTATATATATATATATATATATATATATATATATATATATATATATACACAAATACACTCTGTGACACCTGAATGTAAATCATCTGTTGTCTCTCAGGGGTTTTACTTGTGTTGCGTACTTGCTTTGAATCTAATGTATGCGGGTCTAGAAAGTCATAAATTCCACAGAGCATCAACGATACCTTTTCTCTCTGTGTGTCCCAGTAGAGACCATTAACCTCTTCACCTCACATGACCTAAGTTGAACGATATATTGCATTTCGTCAGCAAGAGATGTATTGTGATGTAACTCACGCAGACTGACTTCATATCAATAATGTAACATATAGAGGCAGCGATTGACTCTCTGCTATCTCATTTAATGCCACACGCAAGGACCGGTTGGCCCACAGAGTGGATGTTGGCTCTGATTCCATCATCTTTCTGTGTGATCCAGTTAGGTACAAGTGACTAAAGGCTTCTCCGTCCAATCAGCAGCGTGCATCCTGCTTTGCCACTGGACCACTAGCAGCCGGGGACACGGAGGGCAGACAAAAGCGGCCTTGTGTGTAGCAGCAGAGGAATGCTCCATGCCTGCTCCCTGGATTCACTCGTATCAGATTGAAAGGGAGGCCCGTGCATGTACTCCGGCTTTCCTGTGGGCTAAGCCTTCAGGTCTACCTCTCCTGCACGGCTGCAGCAGAGCGACTCAAGTTCAAGATGTCCCCCCCCCCCCCGGACCAACCCAGGAGAATTTTGGGGCGACTTTTTTTCTTCTTCTCGCAGACGATCATTATTGGAGCAGAGGCGTGCTTCTTTGTTTTTCGGCTACAGTCATGTGTTTTTTAGGGTGTGAAGGAAAAGTGGCTGATGTCAGAAAAAAGCGCTGTAATGACACCCTTGTGGTTCCCTGATCCTGCCCAATGTCCTCCATGTGCTGGCTATAAACACAAGAGTCCTCTTCATGACCTCAGACGGCTCACACAAGACATCCCCGCTACCACCTTAAAAACATAAATAATGTGCACACGAGGAACATAAGGACAATGGATTATGCTCCGACATCGTCTTGATCCCAGCCCTGCGCGGGAAAGGGAGGTGGATATGCTCAACGCTCTGTCTAAACTCTGCATGTCTCTAGAAGATCCTGTGTGGTGAACGGAGACCTGCCATAAAACAAGGCTTCCAGACAAGGGGCGGTCACCTCCACGCAAACCTCCCACAGTGCATTAAAAAGGCCAATAAACAGGGCTGCTGGCGGACAAAGAGCGGGTCCAGGGAGTAGAGAGAGGACGGCGATGTGTAATGTCCATCTGTCAGAAGATTAAGCTCCGGTAAATGTTATATTCCATGTCGCACTTTTATTTATTTAGGGAACCTGAGGGAGGAAGTCCGAGGGCTAGGATATTTGAGATGTTTATAAATAGAAGAGCTGGAGCCTGCACATCTGATAAGGGAAGGCCTCGAACAAAGCGGCGAACCCAAGAACAATAGAAAGCAGGAGGGCTTTGGGAGGGATGAGGGGGGTGGGGTGGGGTGGGGTGGGGGGGGGGGCGGAGAGGGGCGGCTGAACAGAGCGAGGGAGGCAACCAGCGCCATGCTGAAAGAAGCACTGCAAATATGTTTCGCATCATCATCTACACAGATCGGCTGCTCCATTTTGTTTTGGGGGGACTTTGACAAATTGCAATTAGAAATCTAGAACATTTCAAATCCGATGCTTTTTGGGAGGCGCTTCTGGAACTGTGAATGGAAATCTCTCAGCTTGAGTTGACACTGGACTCCACAAATGAAAGAATGTATACATTTACAACGTACCTCTGGATCGAGCCTTGGTTTAAGCTCAGCTAACCCCATCACTACCCTAATGTCAGTCAGTGAGGCTCGATTGTCTCATGGAGGGTGTACTGAGCCTGGTTCTTATCTCCTCTGAGTGATTCCCCTTTGATGGCCGCGTCCATCGGAGGATCTGGTCCCTGAAACAGCTTACGTCTTTAACATTGAATGTGAACTATTAACACACAATGGAATGATTCAGTATTACATCATTCCTTCGAGGTTCATCACAAGTTTGTCTGAAATAGCATATGGAGGGAAGGAACCAAATTATCGAGGACTTTATAAAATGATAAAATGGTAATAGTGTTTAAGAAAGCATTCTGACATTTGAAGGAAAATAAAGGCTCTTTTACTGTTGATTGAGCCATTTGTCATCTAGTATTGAGCACAAGCTCCGTTTCACAATAAAAATAGAGAAATGAATAAGGATAAAGGCCCACAGCACCAGTGCCCTTTTCCTTTGGTGTTTTAGTTTGTGGTGGGAGGCGTGGTGACAAAAGATTACAATGATTTAAGGTCACATCTACCTATGCCAGAGAGGCTGATATTGTTTTTCCTATATTTTCATCCCCACGTGACTTGTAGAGAGGCTAATGATGAATCTTTTTGGAACCATTTAGGCAGGAACCCACCTAGTCTCTTAAGAATACACTACACTTGCTGTTATCCACACTTTCATTTCTCTTTGTCTTCCTTCCTCTACTTTAAGTGCTGAATGAATCTTTTAAACAGCAGTTTGACGACGACTAAGTTGAGAAAAACTTGAAAAATCTGTATGAAAGTGCACCGCAGTCTTTTTTTATATTAATACGGCCCTTTAGCTTCCCACTGTACTGAGAGATTTCAGGTGGCCAGTCAAGCATATCATTTGAATCAGAGTGAGATCAACAGACTCAATGCGCATGTAGTGTCATATTCTCTGAGCTCTGCACTATCATAACCCCAAAAGGGAGAAATGGGACTCTTTGAACTTTAGAGGAACATTAGTGCAGGAATGTAGATTATCCGCGTTTGAAGCTGCTTATATAAAAAGAATGTCCCAGTTAGTTTTTAAGGCTTGAGAAAGCTTGGTATTATTTGAATAGGGGTTCATGGAAATTAATTCAGAATCATAAGCTTCTCCTTCCTCACACACTAACAGGTGTATTGTGCCGTCTGGGATCATTGTTGTCCTGTATTCTATGCAAACAAGATATTATAAGTTTAAGTATGATTCATGCAGGTGTCCTGACATGGCTGAGGTAAATAACTTTATTGATTTTCTATATTGCCAGACATCAGAGAGAAGTTTGACTTTTATTCAGCAACATAGAGGGAAAAAAAAACTATAAAAAGGTCAATTTTTCAAATTTGGATTGGTTTCAGACAGTTGCAAAAGTACTTACTGGACACCTGCGAGCCAATTAGAAACAAGTATTTTCCATGGCTTTGGTACAGTGTAATACACCCGAGAGTTTCTATCTGCCAGGCTTCATGCCTCCCAGTTGCTGGCAGGGGAAAGAGGTGACATAAATATGTAATTTCAAGCCATGTTGGCTTACATCTGCTAACACAGTTGAGGTCTCTTTGATGTGTTTTCTGTCATGCAGTATATATTTTGTCCATCTAGAAATCTCCACTTGAGCTGTTGCTTGTACAAACACTTTCATGCCGACATATTATGTGACTGTGAAACATGTGGTCCTATTCTGCGGCTTTGTTTTGTACAAATGGCTGGTTGAAGTCAGATCCCCTGCTGGTTGCCATTTGGTACACCACAAGGGTGGAGAAAGATAAATCTCTTAGAAATTGTGGTTTTTTGCCTGATCTGGTGGTAAAGCTACAACATGAGCCGTAACCACAACAAGAAGGTATCGAGCTTTTTTCCGATTAGAATGTACAACAAAACAAAAACAGAAATACACAATGGGGGATTAAAAGGAAGGAGACCACTCCACTCAAAAATGCATATCAGCTGTGTGTCAGAATTTCTTTTTACGCTTAATCACTTCCTGGCTGGAATTGGCAAATTTGATATTCTCTAAAATCAGAAGAAGAAGAAAAACGTCCGGACAATTTTTTCTGGCAGTTCTGTGAAATAAGTTGTGGGGTGCAAAAGAAGTTTGTAAGTATAGTCCTATCAATTGTGTCCGACCAGTGATAGGACTATAGGAATAGTTAAATATTTAATCAATTTTATACCAAGAGTTAGATGATGAGCTCGATTCCGCTCTCATGTCTGTACGGTAAGTATGAAGCTAGCATCAGATGACGTTAGCTTAGCCTAGCATAAAAACTTGAAAGAGGGGGGGAAACAGCTAGCCTGGCTATCCAGCACCTCTATAGTTCCCAAATGAACACATCTCATATCTTTGTTTAATTTATAAAATGTCTTATAGTCTTGTCATTGCAGTGAGGTCGCCAGATGAAGAGCGTCACATACCGAGGCCCTGAAGGAATAAAAGAAACAAGACATAACATGTTAATATGAGCTTTAAGGTGGTGGGAAGACTTCACTGGCTGCAGGCGGTAGCATCATATTTACTAAATATTATGAGAGTGGTATCAGTCTTCTCATGTAACTCTCAGCAAGAAAGCCAACAAGCGTATTTCTCAAAATGCTGAACTGCTACTTTTAGTCAAATCTTTTAAAATGTGTTTCCTACCCTTTTAGTTCATTGTTGGAACATGAATATTTGTTGGTTACCATAAAGTAAGACCCCTCTCAGAGTAGTCTGGGCAGTAGACGAGCCTTATCAGTTGTCATGTTATCTGATGGAGGGGCCCCAAAGCCATCTCATCAGGCTTGGCGGAGTGGCAGAGGAGGCTCATGGGAGGTGAAGGAGAAAAACGAGAAAGGTGGGAGGCGTTCTGCTCCACTAAGACTTGCAGACGTAGGTGTAAATATATCCACCGTGAAGGCTGTCGCCAGCTTTGATCGCAAAGTACAACCCAGACGGCTTTGTTTAAACACACAAATACACACAGGTCAATGACTGGGAGATGATTGGAGCTAGCCGTTGGGACAGTATTTAGTTTTTCTGGACGAGGTGAAGTAAACGTTCTGGTTCCTGGAAGAAAAGAGAAGATCGGGATTAGAGGTGCTTTTGACTTATGTGTTTTCTCATCTCTGCTTCACTAGACCTTTTGACGTCAGGCTTCCCCAGACACTCACTTAGATTCCTGAGTGTAACTAAATCACCCCAAAGGTCAGGAGCATCTATCAGCCGGAAGATATATGTCCTGTTTATTGCCCATAAAGATCATTAGCATTTCCTCCCCTGCTGTCTACCGTGCCCTTGCACAAACATCCACACCAATTCAATTCTCCACACTCAGAGGGCCTGGCCCGGTTTACAGAAAGTAGCTCAAACAGCCATGCAGCAGAGACAAACTCCAATGTGCACATCCAGTCAGAAGCGCAGAGGTCCAAGGGCTCTTTGTACTCCATTCAAAGACTTCCTGCCACTTCCTTTCCGTCTTCCAGTTGGTCCCCACACAGTTCCTGTCAGTCTCTGGTTCAGTTATTCTAAAAAATGTTTTCAGAGGAAATAGTTCCGAACTTCGGCATCACACACGCACAATAAAAAATAAATTATTTAATGTGCGTCTCTGTCTTATTTTTCTGACCAGAATCCTCTTTTACAAAGTGGGAATTTTTGTATAACCACGGCATTTGTAAATAATGTGTTCCAGCTTAATCGTGGGTGCATGTTCATATAACACTTTATTAACACAACACAACAACAACTTTTCCGTATTTATCTCCACAGCTGCCAAGTTGTGCTCTAGTAAACATCAACAGGCTAACCAGACCATAAAGCAGTGACGCATGCCAACACCTCTCTTACAGTAAGTCCTTCCTGTTGCACAGTGAATTTAAAGAGGCGTCTGCTATATCTGTTCCTGGAAGGCATCGGGGGAAGTGCAGCAGAAGTTACTTTATCTGACAAAAGGGAACAGAGAACTCTTTTAATGAGATAAGCTCTCCACTTATATGCACAGTCAGCATAGAGTGCGGCTCTGACTGTGATTAAAGATGATGGATTTCATTAAAAGGTAATGAGCATGTTCTATGTACCCTCCTCGTCTTTCCATTAATAGGCATATGAGCTGATATTCTGTACGCTCCTGCATGATGAGTGGAGCAGAAAAACATCAGCTGACTTGAGGTCGGTTGCTCGTCTTTATGGTTCACTTCCATTTCCAGACTAAACAAGCCCATCTTGCAGATAGAACAACATACAATGTATAGACAGTTTATTGTGGAATGTGCAGCGCTTGTGCACAAAAAGAAATACTGTACACACACACACACACACACACACATACACATACACATATAGGCAGTTGCTGTAGTGGATGGTAGACCACAGGGTGTAGGCAGGCAGCCAGTTTCTTCAAAATGAGGCCCAAAGTAACCACTCTGAAATGAACGCTTTAGAGGACAGCCAAACCACGACATCAAACACACAGACACACACAGAGAGTGAGAGGAAAGAAACCCTGAATCCAAATAGTTGTTAGCGATATTGTGTTCTGACTGAGGCCTTAAAGGAAAAAGTCTGGAGGGACCGTAATTTGGGAAAGTCTTTGAGGGAAAAGTGTTTTTGAGAAAAAGAGCGGAGAAAACAATGCGTCTCGAGCCAAGAAACTAAACTCTGGGTCAACAAAGAAATTAGAAGGTTGAATCAATATTGATGCTGGATTTAGGATCTGTGCTCCTATCTTAATGTGAGTCTAGTTAAGTGAAATCTAACATAATACGAGCAGGGGCTAACAGCTGTGCACTACTTTGATAAAAGCCACAGAGATTCTGACTTTAATTACAGGTTTGCTTCCATTACCTCAACAATGGCGACAGCTGAGCCAGTGGCTCGCGGCTAACGGTGCTCACAGAGATAACAGCGCAAGTAATGACAACAGTGCTGACAGAGCTTCCAGTGTTTATGAGGGGGAACCAGAAGGGAGGCGGACCTGGTGGACTTAGCGGGGAGTTAGAGGAGGCGGCCGCCCCCTTGGTGCCATCATGGTCGATTAAATATAAATAAGTGCCCATATGTTACCCTTCCAGTGTAGAAAACACACAAAAAAGGTCTTTGGTATCCTTCCAGTGAGGAAAACGTGATGAAGTGCTCTCTAGTGCCTCCAGCGAAGAAAATATGATAAAGTTCCCCTTCAGGTGGAGAAAACGTGGGTAGTAAATTGTAGGGCAGGTAGTCCTAACCCACAATTTGGTTGGAATACATTTAATTAGGATTGCCAAAGAAATTAGGAGAATCTCTTCCATGGTCTTAACAATAACATTTATATTTGTAGTACACCTAAATGTACCTATTGTTACCATGATTAGCCTACTTATAACATTGAATCTGATATGAAAGGCTATATGCATACATTCTGTTTGTTTCAGTCCATTAAGTTGAGTCCATTAACTCAGCCTAAATTAATTTGTTGGTCTCAAGTATTTAACATGTATGTGTTTTCAATACATTCTGTCTTCTTCGAAATGGCTGGTTTATCTATTTAAGATAATATGAGGCGAGGAATTATCATTAATGCACAAATTACGCGACAATAGCATGAGGAAAGTGCAGCACAGACAAGGACGTGCATGCACTAACATGCACTTACATGCACTAACATGCACTTTGAAGTTCTCTGTGCTTTGTTTACAGATAACAACACACACAAAAGTGAGAGTGACTTCATTCTCCGCTCAGGTGGACATTAATCCTCTATATCTTGACATAGTAAATAGGCGTATGCTGCTATATTGATGCACTGAATGTTTTATATGAAACCTATAATAGTTTTCTTTTAGAAAGTAACCATATGTGGTGTTATCATGTGTAAAATCTGAATTGGCCTGGTCAGGTCAGGTTGAGTCTTCCCAAATCTCCATAAATTCCACAACAATATTTCCATTTCACATACCGCAAGTGTGAGAGCACTTATTTAATCTCCTAAAATGAAAAACGTTTTTAATACTTTGATGACATGACTTATTAGGATTATGCTTGTTTCCAACACTTGTGTGTTTTATATCTTTCTCCGACTTCTCCCGACTTTTTTTTATGCCGGTATGTTGAGACATTTCTTTCCATGAGGCATTTATCATTCGACATTTTCCAAAAACTCTTTGTCCACTGGGGAAGTTTCCTGTAGATAGAAACTGTCACCAGCTACCACCAGCTGAAAGGACATAAACACAACTTGGCAGCTTCACCTGTGCAGAAGCAATTGTCTGTGCCAGCAGAGGTACCAGCACATCGAGGAGCAGTTTCTCAGCGCCAAACAATCTGTCTCATGACAGGATCACTTAATCAAAGCCAAGAATTACACTCATTGTTCAAGTAAATAGAAAAATGTTGTATCTTTCCCCAAGGAATACCCTCTAAAACAATGTGTTGTTGACATGTTTCTGAAGCTGTATGAATCCCAAACGATTGCACAACAAACAAGTAAACTAATAATAAAAAGAAGACATCACAATCAGATGACACAGTGTGTCTGCCTGAGCGCGCCTCTCCCATAATCCTTGAGGGAGAATCGTATTTCTCGGAAAGCTTTCATGTCGTTCCAGAAAGTTTGGAGTTCATGCTGTCTGCAGTCCGAGAGCTGCCTGAACTGGGAGGTCAGTGGGAGGGAAAGGTGTTTCATGGTTGGAGCCAGAGACAGGCCAGAGGCCAGAGCATTATGAAACACACAAACACACAGCTGTGTGTGGACAGCCTCCCACTGTTCTTGGCGATCCAGCACAACAGCCCACTAATCCCTCTTAGATCTGCTCATCAGGGCCAGACAGTGCCCATCCAGTGGCGCTGCCGCATCTGGTGGAACCAAACAGCGGAATAATCTTGGCTTACAGCCGCAGCTGAATGGAGCAGGGGGCCCATGATGGGGGCCCTCGCCGGATCCCCTGCTACCCGACCACTCCTCTCTGTGCCACATGAAAGAAGGAAATATGTTATGAGGACATACAGTTGCACTCAAAATGATTCAACCCCTATTGCAAATTAGGTTTATTTTTCGAGAACTATTTAAATAGCTCAACACAACTAATTCTAGTGGTTTCAACACAACATTTCAATGGAGAATTGTCCAAAAAGTTAAGTTAAGGATATAAAAAAAATAGCCGAGGCACAGAATGTTCCTCGAGATACTGTTGGAGGCATCGTTCGCAAGTTAAAAGTTGAAGGAACACTGGCCACCCTACCTGGACGTGGCCGAAAGAGGAAGCTATCAACGGCTGCCACCAGATTTCTGAGGATGCAGGTGGCCAAAAACCCTTGTGTGAATGCAAAAGACCTGCAGCAAGACTTGGCACTGAGGTTTCAGTTTCCAAGTAAGGCGCATACTAAATGCTGATACCCGAACTCCGAGACACTCACCACTACTGACGCAAAAGCATAAGAAAAAAGCCTGCTCCAATATGCTCAAAGCCATATTAATAACCCTGTGGCGCGATGAATCAAAACTGGAACTCTTGGGGCCTATGGATCAGTGGTATGTCTGGAGGAGGAAGAATACAGCCGGCCTATAGTGAAGCATGGCGGTGACTCGTGATGCTTTGGGGCTGCTTTGCTTCTTCTGGCACTGGAAACCTGCAGCGAGATGGATTCAATCAAGTATCAGGATATTCTACAGTAGAAAGTGTCACACCGTCTGTGAGGAAGCTGAAGCTTGGGCGTCATTGTACCTTCCAACAAGACAATGATCCCAGACATACCTCAAAGTCCATCAAGGCTTAGTTTCAGAAAAAGTCCTGGAAGATTCTAGAGTGGCCGTCACAGTCGTCTGACTTGAACCCCGTAGAAAATCTCAGATGGGATTTGAAGAAGGCGGTTGCAGCACACAAACCCAAGAATATTGGAGAAGTGGAGGCCAATGCTCATGAACCTGGTGTCTGGCTCTACTAAGTACTAATGATGATTGTCATGAAGGGGTTGAATAACATTGAGACTGCAGTAGTCATTAAAAGTGGTATTTTGTGTTGAATTAGGAGAAACCACTTGTAGTATTAGTTGTGTTGTTCTTGCTGAACGTTTGTACATGTTGCCAATAAACCTAATTTGCAATGGGGGGGGGGTTGAATAATTCTGAGTGCAACTGTATGTACCTGTTGTTCAACTGATGCCTTTGCGTGTCAAAGTGATACGTGTTATCCTCTCATTAAAAAAAAAGAAAAACAATGAAGGGCAACAAAAACAACCAGAAAGTATTGTTTAAACCCAATACATTCTTCACTAGATTAGGTGCAAGAGGATTTGCATGGCCGCCTCAGACTCAGCAGCTCTAATAAAAGTAAAGAGCTGAATAGTTCAATGTGACTTGACCCACATATACTGGACAGTGTGACTGTAACTGTGCCCACCTTGCTTAAACCCCTCACATATCCAAACTCAACCTTCATTTTTATCATAAAATTATGTGTACACGCAACCATTCCATCCCGGACTTTACGCTGCTTCCCGAACAATAAACCGTGGATCACCAGTGACCTGAAAGCACTTCCTAATAAGAAGAAAGCAGCTTTCAGGTCTTGGGACAGGGACGAGCTCAGGAGAGTCCAGCGTGGCCTGAAGGTGAAGCTCAGGGAAATAGCTTCACCTTCAATGTATTCTACAGGAGGAAGCTGGAGGCCAAACTCCATCAGAACAATGTAAGGGAGGTGTGGACTGGGATGAAGCAGATAACTGGCTTCAAGGTTGGAGGGAGACAACCAGGGGGCTCCCTGGAGACGGCCAACAAGCTAAACAGTTTTTTCAATAGGTTTAGTTCACAGCCCTCATCTGTCTCCTCCACACAACACACCTCCCCCTCTGTCCCTCCTGGTGAGCTGCACAAAGGGTTCTTCCACTCTGTGATGACTGACCAGGTGAGAAGACAGCTGGAGAGACTCCACCAAGGCAAAGCTGCAGGACCTGATGTCATCACGCTGCACGCCACTGACTTCCAGTACAACTCGGGGTCACGCCATCTGCAGAAGTTCTCTGATGACTCTTCAGTGGTCGGGTGTATTAAGGATGGACAGGAGGAGGAGTACAGGGTAGTAGTGGATGACTTTGTTGAGCGGGCCGGTAGAAATCACCTGCTTCTGAACGTGACCAAGACCAGAGAGATGGTGGTGGACTTCAGGAGGAAAACGATGGCTCCACAACCGCTGAGAGTTCTGGGAGAGGATATGGACATGGTGGAGGAGGATGTGGACATGGAGAAGGATGTGGACATGGTGGAGGAGGATATGGACATGGAGGAGGAGGATGTGGACATGGTGGATGAGTACAGGTTCTTAAGTGTCTCCATCGAAAACAGGCTGAACTGGAAGGCCAACATCAACGCTGTGTACAAGAACGGGATGAGTCAACTCTTTTTCTTGAGGAAACTTCGATCCTTTTATGTGTGCAGCAAGATGTTGGAGATGTTCTACCAGTCTGTTGGACCAGTGCTCTGAGATGTTGGAGATGTTCTACCAGTCTGTTGGACCAGTGCTCTGAGATGTTGGAGATGTTCTACCAGTCTGTTGGACCAGTGCTCTGAGATGTTGGAGATGTTCTACCAGTCTGTTGGACCAGTGCTCTGTACTTCTCCATAGTCTGCTGGGGGAGCAGCATTGGAGCCGGAGACACCAACTGATTTACTAAACTGGTGAGGAAGGCCGGCTCCATCTTTGGCTGCAAACAGGACTATCCGGAACAGGTGGTGAAGAGGAGGACACTGAAGAAATGATTGTCCATATTGGATAACCCGGACCACCCTCTCCATCACCTACTGCAGGGACAGCGGAGCACGTTCTCCAACAGACTGCTTCAGCTCCGCTGATTCAGGAGAACATTCAGGAGAGCATTCCTGCCAACTGCAATAAGACTGTACAATAAATCACACCTGGCCAGATCCTCCTCAAATTGAATCAACATTAATAACCCTTGCACCGCTTTCACTTTATATACTTTATACTCACTTACTTTGCATTTTTATTCATTTACTTTATTATTTTCTTTTATTTAAATGAATATGTCCTGCTCTGCTATTTTATTTCATTTTATTTTATTGTTTTGTATACATTGTAACCTTGTATGCTGCTGCTACAGAGAAATGTCCCCCTGGGGATGAATAAAGTATCTATTTATCTATCTATCTATAACTACGCAACTGTAACGTTTTATGACTGCATCTTGCCATCGCTTTGACAAAATCTGTCCACAGACAAACATAAACATAAACACCTGGCAGAACAGTCTGAATCTCCTCTTTGGTAGCTCCCGCTACAACAGGTGTGTCGCCATGACGATTCACACACAGGCTCACAAAGTAAAAACGATAACAGGCTGATGAGAAATACAAATCAGAAAATGACATGGCTGCGACGTGAACAACACTCCACATAATAATAATGACAATGCTGATGATCAATTTGCCAGAAAGTGACAGAGCACACGATCAGGATGCTATTTAATCGCTCACATTCCTACTGGAACGTATTCACACTAAAGGCCTCACGCTGGCTGACCTGATTTGGACTCTTTATTCTGTGACAAAAGGCAACAAGAAAAAACGTGCCATAAAACTACTGTTCAAGCATACGGCTGAAGTGGATGTTATTGAAAAGGATACATTACAAGGTTGACCTCGGGTCAGGGCTCATTCCTTCGCTGAGGACAAGCTAACACCAGAGTGGATGGAAACAGCTGTCTGCATGGTCTCTTTTTTTTCTGCCTGCACTTGAGCACCACCTCAGTTAGCCTGCATCCTCTTTGAGAGCACGCCCATTACCAGAACACGAGCAGTCCTCTTCACTTACTCCAGGAATGTTACGATGCAATGCAGGCCTCTCTGCAGCTATGCACTGCAGGAGATACTATCTACATGTAGTATGTGTGCGGCGGGGTCATGATTTACTCAATAATAAGACTCGGGTCAAGTCGTGTTTGCGCGATAGCCCACCAAAGGAAGCACATTGAGTGAGTGGGTAACATAGTAAAAGTATGTTTTTTCACATAGCCCTTTTGTGAGCAAACATCATAAACTGCTTCGCAATACTGTAAATAATTTAGATGTTACACATATGAAAACAAGTGCATTTCGTTAAGAGAATCAGGAGAGACAGAGGGTTGTGTACTTATCTAATTATTATATACAGCCTCCGTGGCATAAATAGAAACCTTAAGGTTGTCCTGCACTGAGCTGCAGAAAACTGTTCTTCCGTATGAAATATATAAATGGATATCATCTGCACAGCCGTGAGTATGCAAACAGTGCCCAAGGGTGTAGGTAGGATGTAAACTGAAAGGGGCCCAAAAGCCAGCACTAAGGGACACTCAAGAGAAGGGCTATTTAGTTTCCTCTGCAATTGTTTATTTTAGTTTCTACTGATTGACACACACACACACTCTGACATATCTTCGCTCAAGGTTCATTTTATTTTTTTATGATATTGTGTCTAACCTAACATGTTATTTTTGAATGTTAGTGGTTGAGTTTGGGAAATTCCCCCCAAATAATCCTTTGTTATACTTCTTCCAGTCTAAAAAAAAAAAAGTAGCTCCAACTCAGCAGATGTGATGTCTGCCGTCTTCCGCCAAGACTCACTTGAGCATAAACAACAACAAAACATGCCAACACCATTACTGTTCATCATAGTATTTGGCTTGCAAAGCCTAAAGGTTAATTAATATTTGGGGAGCTAAGAGACAAACAGATGGGAGGGGAATATCACAATTCATCATTAAAAAAAATCTTTCCAAAGCAGCCTTTGTCCCAGCGGTCCACAGCTAGTCCACCATAGTCCACCATTATTGGTGTGTATTTATACATTGTGTTCGCCTAGAATTCAAACATTTGAATACGTTCATATATGTTCAGATGTACGTTATCATGAAATGCAATGATTAACACACATGCATGGCATCCACAAGCAGCCATGGTGACTGACACTAACCCATCTTGCTCCGAGGGACGTGTGCCTTTTTTTCCAGGACGCCGTCTGACAGGATGACCGACCCCAGCGCGGTGCCCAATCAGTCGTGATGGAAAAACAAAAACAAGCTGCAGGCTGCATACTGATGTTTATATTATGAACTTTTTGGATTATCATGGGAGCTCGCTGTATCTAAGCGCCGCTCTCCTGCCGCACATATCGCCATTTTACGTAACTTTGCTCTTGCTTGGTTTCCTAGTGTGTGTGTGTGTGTGTGTGTGTGTGCAATTACAATCTGAACTGTAATTATTTTATATTTTTCATCGTTAAAAATATGTGTCTTTTAAATTACGTCAGAGTTTGATTAGTGATTTCTATTTAAAAGCAGAAGTATTTATGCTGTCTATTTTTTAAATATTTATGAAGCATGCAGACCTGATAAATTGACCTGATAATGACTAGGAGGAGCTCTTCCACCCTCATTTATCCACTTCCTCCTTGCCATCAGAAAAGGAGGAAGCGTCCCAGCCACTGGACGCTGGTGCCTGGTCTGCAACACACCATAATCCACCACAGATTTAATGAGCTTAATGTGCACTCCCAGGCCTCTGAGCTTAAAGGCATGTGCACTGCATGCACTGTGCTGCTGTGTGTGTGTGTGTGTGTGTGTGTGTGTGCTCTCTGCACATAAAAGAAATCCGACACACATGAGGTGTGTCTTCCTGCTGTGATTGGTCATAACCTTCTGACCACATCCCCTTTCAGTACAGTAGCGCCTCTATGCATTGTGGCAGTTCTCTGAAAAACGCGTAATCTTGTGAAATATTTCAGAATGCCATTGTGCACACAGACGCTGTGGTTTAATCATTATCGTTAGACTCACAGTACGTGTCTGTGACCATCTGGTGCCAAAGTGACTGCGCAAACAAGCCATATGTCGCCGTGCGGCCTAAAGTCTTTACGGGAAAGTCGATGCAGACCGGAGCCTCGCAGTGGTGCCGAGGCTTCCAAGAATAGGGAGAGATTTCAGAGCTTGATTGGGGATAAACTGTGATTTAGTCCTCAGACCCACGGTCCACTCTTTCTGGAGTAAATGACCACAGCACGGGCACTGCCACGCAAACCAGCGTCACAACATGGCTGCCCCTTTTTCCACATGCGATCGAGCATTTAAAAAAACAAAAAACGTCTAAATGTACCACAGCTAATATATGATTATTTCATTAAGTGAAACCCTACTGATTTAAGATAAGATTCATGGCAATATTATCTTCCAGTATGGTCAGAATTAGAAGAAGAAAAAAGCAGACAATTGTGAATTGTATTGTAGCCGTGGGAAAAACATCTGACGAGGTTATAGTCCACGCCGTGCAGGCTAAAGAAAACTTAAGCCGTGCATTATACAGAAGTCTCAATCTGATTTATGTTGTGGAACTCTGAGAATTGTTTGAAAGGGATTACTGCAATAACGCCCAGCCTTCACACACAACTCCGACTGTAAGGGATGACGAGTTTGCTATTGCTTGGATATTTATTTCAGATCATCTTATTTGTTTATTCTGCATTTTGGCTGTGGCCGTGAGGATATCCTTCTGTATCAAAAGGACTGTTACAGACTCAAAGATCTGATCCATACGTGGACACATAAGTCATACTGGCATGACGCGTTTCGTCACACCTTAGTCGTTGGCATCGTCGTCATCAACTGGTGAATTGTCGTATCTCCCGGCTACTCCGCTGGAAATACTCCTCTTCAACCACACTTGCTTCTGATTTGGCTCCATCGTGGCTGCAGCTGTGGAAAAGTGAAGCGCTCGACATTTAAGACTCACTCCCGAGATGCAGAACTCCTTCTCACTGAAGTTATCGCTGTAGCACATGCAAACGGAAAGATTGTATCTATGTTTCCACTAAACACCGATCTCCTGTTACTGCCATGTTGTGACAGCTGATACTGTCCTGACATTTAGCATTTATACTTCATCAAAATGAGAAAAGTTGAATGTTTTTTCCAATGTTCCAATCTTTTAGAACACAGAGTTCTCTCCTACGTGGCTGATGAGATTCAATGATGGCAACACAACCAGGGAGCAGTGTGTGGTGGGTGATTAATACTGGGTCAGGTTCTATCCCCACCCCAATATATTTATTATAAATATCCCCAGAAGGTCTGCAAATTGGAAGATAGGCCATAACTGTTTAATGAGGTTGCTTCAGTTGAGCAATATTTATCACACCATAGCGAGGGGATTTTGTCTTTGAATAGTGCAATATATGCAATACCTTACATTGTGATACATGTCATAATTGAAATTTCTTTACAAGTAAACCCCAATTACATTGCATGTGTGCATGTGACATGTGTATATGTATGTGTGTATGTATGTATGTATATATGGGTCTAAACATGTTCTTCCTAATGAGCTGAGGTTCTACCCAGAACCATTTGCTTCTGAGGATCCTTTATTCGAAGAAAAGGATTTTTCAAGAGTTCCTTGTAAGACGAAGGGTTCCATTAAGAACCCTTTTTGAATGAAAGAGTTATTCAAGGATTGTTGTTAAAGGAGAACTGCAACAATACGGCCCACATACCCCCCGAAAACTGGTTGTGAAATATGTTGAGAGTGGACTCTACTATTCAGAGTTCTAGATGAAACCATTGGAACATGAAATGGCTGTCATTCGACTCCCCTGAGTGGGTTCTTATTACCACCTGTAGAACGTGGAAAGATTCTGGATGGAGTGTTGACTAAAAGAACCTTTCACAGATGGTTTAACCATTCCTCTTGGGTTCTGGGTAGAACCCACTGAAAGAGTTCCAGGTGGAACATAAATCCAAAGTGTTTTTTTTTTACCAGGAACCAAAAAGGGTTCCAAGAACTCTGTATGGTTCTAGTTACCCTCTTTATTTCTTTTTCAGGCTCTTGTCACAGACATCATCCGATAACTGTTGATCCAGTTATGTCTTCCATTCTGCCTTCACGCAGTTGGACATTGTTACTCATCGATTACTCTTATCAGACCCAGCGTCATGTTTAACTACAGTTCTTTCAAAGTGGCACAAGAGACTTGTGTTCAGCACTCCTAAGCGCTCTCTATAAAGATTGATTGCGTTCACTGAGCCGTGGCAACGCATGTTGTTTTTGAAAACTATGCATTCCAAAACTCTTTCATTACTGTTTTCCATTTTTTTTATTGCTTGCCCACAACTAATCCGATACACTTGCAAGGCGAGCGAAAAAAGGAGCACAGAGTAATTTAGAGTTTAATGAAATAGCTGCTTCCAGGTTCTTGTAACGCTGTGGAACCTGCAGGGTTTCACTTCAGGGTTTAGTCGCAGTATCCCTCCGTCCCCTCGGGTGCTGAGCAGGAAATGGAGGGATGGATCTGTGGAAGCGCTGATTAAGACCTGCTGTTACCATGGGCCATGTTATCTTAGACCCGGAGCTTAGAGACGATCAAACAAGGTTTTATGGGGTTCCAGTGACAATAAAACTGAACATGAAATTTAGTTGCTGTCTATGACTCACCAGCACCCACTAAAAGTTATGGTACTACTGTACTGTGAGGATTATTGTTATGTGACCATGAAAGATTTTTTATTTATTTGGGTTATTAAAATACAATATGGTGGCAAAAATGCAACATGAAGAATGTATAACCGGCGAAGCAAGAAACTAGAAAATACGATTAGTTGGTTATAAAACCCTGTAGCCTTTCGGCATTGTAATAAAACAATCATCTGTATGATATATCATAGTTAATGGTGAAATTGGCTGCTGTTCAAACAAGATAAATAATACTTCATTCAATCATCTGCTGTGCAACATTGTTCTCCATGTCAGGATTATGATATGTGCTATAAACTGTGGAGAATGCACATGATAATCCTTAATCTTCTTAACGAACTTCTGTTGCTTAATTAATAAAGACTCCATTCAACAGAGCAGCACAAAGGCATGTTTTCATTCTCACATTGTGAAAGTGCTTTCCAAAAGGATAATCAAGTCTACTTCCTTACAAATATTTCCTCATATCCTCATCAGAATATAAAAGTCCCCATTTATTCTTCCTCTGGGATTTCAAACGTGACGATTCATGTTTCTTTCATTCTAAACCTTTAGGACATCAACAGAAATGTGTCTGTATTTCTGTTCTCCAAGGGATGACATTTAGTTTATTGCAAGAATGCAAACTGTCTGAGCGATAATCCTTCGAACTCATCCTTTTACTCAAATTGGCCCTCATGGATCATATTTCATATCTCACCAGAACCTGAAACAACACAAACCCACTTTTACGATCCCTGGTGTTGTTTTAATGCAGGCCTGTTTCCAGTCTGAGCACCTGCTCACGGTTAGGCATTAACTTATTAGATTATGGGTTAAAGCATAGGTTTGCAATTCTGGAAGTCTGTCTGAAACCAATAGGCGGCGGGCACTCAAAGGAACATTGTCCCAGGATTTGCTTAATGGATGCATTCCCTCTATTCTGATCCTTTTATAGTGCACTTTCAATGTAAGTGATGGGAGACCAAATCCACAGCCCTTGTGTGCAACTACAAGTGAATATGAGGCTTCAGCAGGCTTTCCTTGCTAAGCACGGGTTAGGTGTTAGATGAAAGTTGTCTAACTTGTATGCGTGAATGTATTTGTACACAAATCAAGGGTGAAGACTTTGTCCCCCTTCACTTACATTGAAATTGACTCGCGGTTTGATTTTTTAAGGGAACTCCTCAGTAAGGAAAAGCAGAATGGTTTGGCTACAGCAAGCAAAACACGCTTCACATGGGCATGTGACTATTGTTTTAAGATTGTTTTTATCCATCCTTTAATTAAGGTTTATGAGGGTTAGGATGAGGTTGGGTTCAGGGGGGGATTCTAAATATAGGACAAAACAAAATCACTCAAACAACCCCCACGCGACGTGAATACTTGTGTTTACCTACTAACCGATTTTCTAATAATAATAATACATCGCTCAATAAACTCGTGTGAACTAGTGAACTAACGTGTGCACGTGTGTGCGTTCCTCTCGGTCTCCCTCGCGCCCCGCCCCCCTGCACCCCCGTCCAATCAGAACAGAGAACAGCCATCCCGGGGGCCGCGCGAGCGTACGCAGCAGAAGTGCGGTGGGGGGAGGGTCACGTGTGTACACACCGTAGGGCTCCGCAGCACTTCCAGCCGTAGTAAAGTCTGCAGCGGACAGCCCCCTTTTCAGAAACGAGCTTCGTCGAAAAGTTCAGAGATGAAGTCGGTCTGTACCGAGACGCAGTAAAAGCGCTTCTTTCTTGCTGGGTTTCAGGCGTTTGAGAGCGCGAGGAGAGCCCCCCGGGGGCGTGAAGTTTTAGGATGCGTGTTTGTTGAAATGAAACGACCTAGACATGCCAGTGGAAATGCTAACGTTACGTGCAGACCCGATGCCACCGTAGGTTTGTCCAAGAGCCAAATCCATACGATTCTGGTGAGTTTTACTCTTCTTCTTTTTGTCTTTCTTCTTCTTCTTCTTTCTTTTTTTTTTTAATCATCTGGACCCAATAATGAAAACGGGTGTTGCCTTTGAGTTCCACCTTGCAGTGGGAGAAACGTGCGTTTTCACAGCCCTGCACACGCGAGTAAACAAGACATCTGAGCCCAACAGGAGCTGGTAGAATATAATGGGGAAGCCGTGACAGCTATACGCACGCTTTGATCCGCGCAGTCAAGTGTGATGGAGGCACGCAACAACAAACGTGAACCGCGGAAGGTTTTTTCTTCTTTTTTTTTTTCCTTCTTCTTTTTCTGTGCGCAGTTCTGCTCGAGTTTATGTTTTGGAAAGCATCACCTTGAAGATGTTTCTCACGCGATCAGCTTTCTTTAGTGCTGAGGGGGCGAAAATAAAGTTGTTCAGTTTATTCAGAGTCTCCTTCACTGCTCTTTGCATTCATATGGGCCTATATCTTGTTGATGTGACATCTGTCATTGGAGCTAATGGGATGTCACGTGGGTCTGCTAAATTAATCATATGTACTACTAATATATGGCCTTAGACGGCAGGCCATCAATGAGTAATTAGGCTACTATTTTTCTGTGTGTGTGTGTGTGTGTGTGTGTGTGTGTGTGTGTGTGTGTGTGTGTGTGTGTGTGTGTGTGTGTGTGTGTGTGTGTGTGTGTGTGTGTGTGTGTGTGTGTGTGTGTGTGTGTGTGTGTGTGTGTGTGTGTGTGTGTGTGTGTGTGTGTGTGTGTGTGTGTGTGTGTGTGTGTGTGTGTGTGTGCGTGTGCGTGTGTGTGTGTTTAGCTTTGTGAAGTTGAATCAGCATTAACATTTAAGGACATACATGCACAGCTTGAGGAGTGATGCCAATGTTGGTTTCATTCTTCTTTATTATTCTCCTCTACACATGGATATGTTCTCCTAGTTTGTGTTTTTTTAATTTTTTTGCGAGGCTTGACATCTTTGTTTTGATTAATGACCACAAGACTTTTTATCAGCTTTTGAAGCCACTATTTAATAACAGATATATCCCCCCCCCCCCCCCCCCCCCACAGACTATTTAGGTCCCACTAATTATGGAAAGCATCTGGCGGCTGAGTGACGGCTACTTTCCTGCCAAATGAGTTCTGCTGGAATAATTCACACAGCACGCCAAATTAAATTCTTCTTGAGATTTTAGGCTTTGCACTTGTTGTTGTCAACTTCATCCATGTGACATGGGCATGTGTGCCATGGCTTAGTGGCAGTAAGCCTTCTTTGTGCCGACCAGTGAACTCTGACTTTGTTGATGTTTGTCACAGTTCAAGATGTTTCAGAAAAAGACGCTGGACGCCGTCTTGACTGTCCGTGACCCGGCGCTCGAACAGAGTCTCTACCGCTAGAACTTGAACATGCGGCAATGATGTTTTTCCCAAACAATCATCAACATTTTGGACCTTTTTTAGTTGTGTGATTAACCCCTCAAGGAAATAAGTTTGTCAAGGAATCCAGTCATTGTCCGGGGTTCCCTGTTCCAGCGCTGGGACCGATGATGCTTTTTGGGAAAGATATTCTGAATTATATTAAACCCTCTGCAGAACTGGAGTTGATGAAAAGTATTTTATCACCTCCTGCGAGCGTAGTCGTTTTAATTAGCAAAATGTTATGCAGCATTAGCATGCACCTGAAGTCAAATGATTCATTAATGCTCTCCGTTGATGGGCAGCTTTCCAAGATTATAAGGCAGCTGAGAGACGCACAAGAGCCAGACAAGATTTAGGGACTTTCTTAAAAGTATTTACATCTTTATAGCCTCTCACACTAATAGTAGCGTAGTACTTCTGTGGACTGTACACTATTAACTGCTGCTAGGCAGCTTTGTGCATCAAATGTCATTGTGTTGTACTTCACCTTTGACACGTTCTGCCCGGTCACTCGATGTGTAGAATGTGAGTCATAGAACCGTATTGTCTTTCTTTAGTATTTCCGCCGCAGCCAATTAGTGTGACATCACTCTGTGCTTTCTGAGAAGAGCCTGTACATTCCAGTAAGGATATATGAGGGGTGTGGGCCGAGTATGTCACACTGCTCCCATCGGCCCTGTGAGATCTGGCTTCAGAATGCTAAGACGTCGAAGCACATGGGCGTCACTCTTACAAGCTCATGTTTGGTGGGGCTGAAGCACGGCCTCCCCCTCCCCTCTGTGAATATTTGACTTAACCACTTTTGACATGGAGTGGGGCGAAAGGTTCAGACGGGGCTTAACCAAGTCCACGGCTGCGGTCAAAGTCATCAAGAGGAGCTCTCACAAGAGCTTAGGCTATTCTTACTTGGCCGTGTAATTGTACGTATGGCACCTTTTACGGTGAGCAGGAAGCCACCTTTCTCCTGGTTTTATTCACACACGCTCGCATGCAGACTTCAATAACTACTTTGCATACTTAGAATATAGTGCCTGTTGTTTTGCGTATATATGTTAACAGCATATCTTTTGACCTCCACCCCCAACAACATCACTTCCAAGTTGTAGTTTTGGCAGAACCGGACATTGAATTCAAATTGAAGCGCCGCTTATTCCACTGAACTCAAACAGAGATGGCTCACACGGTTTGACTAGGAGTAGACCTCTTTTTTCTTTCACCTCGCCTTGCCCCCTTTGTCCCCTCAGCAGAGTGGAAAAACGAGAGCTTTCATTATCTCGGGCTGCTGGTAAAAATGCGCGGCGCTAAAGTGCAATGAAAGTAGAGGTCGCCCTGTGGGAATTGATGCAGACGGTGCAAAAGCTAGCAGTGGTTGTTCAAACTCAATACAGGGACTTGCACTTGCACTAATATTGTAGTTACTGGCATTTTCTCACTATATTTTGCAGAGTGGTTTTGGCCTATTTTCAAAAAGAGTGAACAGGTGTTGAACAACATATGTGTGTACATGCTCTCAAGTTTCTGTCACTTGCAGTAGGTAAACGTAGGAAATTCCGAGGTTTCAGTTCCCACTATTTATTTACCTTCAGTCCAGCACCCTTAAAAAAAATTTTTAAAAAATACCATGGTTTCAGTTTTCACCTCTCGGTTGTGATCGTCACGGTCTTTCATCCAATACTGTGCAAAGGCCGTCTAAAGCGCAACAGGAAACAAAGTTTGTGGAAGGAAACTGACGCCAGTGCAACTCAAACCCCTTTATTGCAGTGAATTAGGAACCCTGCGGCTCTCAGAAGCCGTCGCCAAAGTGCTAATGAAAGGGTGGCTAACACGTCTGGACACAGCAGGTGCTAATGAGTGAGGACATCCAGCCTCAATGGACTGCGTTCCCTTTAATAATCACCGACTTCTTATGTCATTATCTCCTAAAATGATCAGAGGGTTGTTGAAGGAGTCGGGAGCTCCAGTCTCCGAACCCATTGAGTGAAACGCACATAATCCATGTGAGAGGACCGTAGCTAATGATGCACTTTAGTCAGGTTCAGTAAATGAGTCACCGAGCTGCTTCTGTTGGAGAGCCGTGTTTACAAGAGGTCTGACCCGGGCTCAGAGTCACTCTCCACTTTCTTCCTCCTGATCCTGGTCCAGTCCAGCTCTGAGCTCCAGCGTCCGCTACAGTCTCATTACAGCCATTTGGAGCGGTGTGGAGGAGGGACTGAGCCCTCGTGTGTGCATGTGCGTCTGTGTCTGAGGCTGAAGGCCAAAACGGGCCCTCTGTAGTGGAGTTACGTAAGAGAACACAAGACTGCTTCCCCTTTCCTGGCATCGTTACTCATCGTCCTGAAAACAGTGGGTTTTTTTACATTTATTTGTTGATTTGCTCTTCAGAGGATCGTTGCAACATGTGAACAAATAACTGCCAAATTATCACAGAGGAAATATAATACAGTGAACTAGGATGACTTTCACTGCAATCCTGCCATAGCCCTAGTGATTTTCCACTTCCTTGACCAATTAATGATTGAATAATTTATTCAAAATGTCATGCGTTAATAATGCAAGACGGCGTTGCATAAAGCTTTTTTTCCCAAACTTGCAGCCCCCTCCCCGTGCACACGGTCATTTGCCCTCGCCCTGAACTCCGACCCCGCGACTCGATCCTCTCTGACCCTTCTCCAGAGCATGCTTCACATTTCACTCTTTATAAATAGACCCATCACCACCTTCTCAGCCCCCCGCCCCCCATGTGCTTTTACTCAGAAGTAGTCGGGCAAGAAACCTGTTCTTCTGTATCAGGGAAAAGCACGGGGGCTAGCTCCGCCCCTCCATGTGAGAGAAAGGAAACGCTCGCTCTGAGGTGTGAGGAGAAACGGTGCACTTTGAGACAACATATTGTTCGGCGTTTGTATTCAGCCAGTCGGATGCAGTGAAGTGAACTTTAACGGCGTTAGCCGGGGCATAATAGCTGCACCGTGGCCGGCGTGTTTTTGTGTTGCGGCCTCGTTTGCTCCTCCAGTCGGCAAAACGGAGAGGGTTGAATATTGCTCAATGTGCTTTTTTTCTTTTTTTTTGTGACTTCCTCAAAATTACAGGGACCAAGTGTGTAGGACTTCGTTAAGCAGAAATGGAATATAATATTCATGACTGTTTTCATTCGCGTACAATCGCCTGAAACTAAGAATCTCGGCGTTCTCGTGAGCTGAGCTTCATGTCTACAGAGAGCTGGTCCATCACTGGGTAGTTGATAAATGATGAGCTTTCTGATCTGTTCTGCCACTAACTCCTCTCTCTCTCTCTCTCTCTCTCTCTGCCTGCAGTCGACCCACTGAGAGACTTGGCCTGTGTCGGAGCCCAGCGATGTGGCTCTGCATGGTTTACAATGAGACGGACACCAGCGTGGACTTCCAGCTCTGCCAGGACTTTGGCCTCATCCTGTCGGTCTTCTCCCTCATCTACCTCCTGGTGTGCTTCCCGCTGGGGCTGTGCTACA
Organism: Cyclopterus lumpus; assembly: GCF_009769545.1. Classification (NCBI taxonomy): domain Eukaryota; kingdom Metazoa; phylum Chordata; class Actinopteri; order Perciformes; family Cyclopteridae; genus Cyclopterus; species Cyclopterus lumpus. The sequence goes on from NC_046973.1 coordinate 5,352,014, forward strand.
ATGTGCTGCTGGTCGTGGTCAACCTCTCCAACAAGGTGTCGATGACCATGCCGGATGTTTACTTCGTCAACATGGCCATCGCGGGCCTCGTGCTCAACCTGGTGGCCCCCGTGGAGCTGCTGAGCTCCACCTTCACCCGCTGGCACGCGTGGGAGTACAACAACGAGGTGTACATCACCCTGCTCATCCTCTTCAACATCTCCTCTCTGGTCATCATGTATTCCACCACGCTGCTCAGTCTGGACTACTATATCGAGCGGGCGCTGCCGCGCACGTACATGTCCAGTGTGTATAACACCAAGCACGTGTGTGGGTTCATCTGGGGTGGCGCGGTGCTCACCAGCTTCTCCTCGCTGCTCTTCTACGTGTGCAACCACATTTCCACGAAGATGGTGGAGTGCTCCAAAATGCAGAACAAGGAGGCAGCGGACGCCATCATGATGTTCATCGGCTACGTGGTTCCAGCTGTGGCTGTTCTTTACGCCTTCGTGCTCATTCTGCGCATTAGGAAGGAGTCTACGCCTCTGGACCAGGACTCGGCTCGCCTGGACCCTTCCATCCACAGACTGCTGCTCGCCTCGGTCTGTGTACAGTTTGTGCTGTGGACCCCGTACTACATGACCCTGTTGGTGCACACTGTCGCCGGTGCCCCAGGGTACATCAGCAACGCACATTACTTACCGACATATTACTTCCTGAGATGCGTGTCCAAGCTGCTGGCTTTCTCCAGCAGCTTCGCGATGCCGCTCATGTATCGGCAGATGAACAAGAACTTCTCCAACAAGCTTCAGCGGCTGCTCAGGAGGCTGCACTGCAGAGACCAGTCCTGCTCTCATGAACGCTCAACAGTGCAGCAAGTGGTGACGTGAGATCCCCCCCCCACACACACACACACACACACTTTGAGTTACCGATGCCCCTCCCGCTCCTCCCTTCCCCGCCTCTTGGCGTAGCCGGCACTTATCTCCCCACTACGGAGCCAGCATCTGACTGAGCTCCCTCGCTGCTCTGGACTGTGTTAGGAGCGACGTAGCTAACTGTGGAATTTCCTCTCACCTTTCAGGACTTGATCTGATCTATCCAAGTTCCACATGGAGAGGACAAACAAAGCAAAAACCACTAAGTGCTGTTATTTCTTTTGTGACCGAGTGAAGCTTTCCACTACGACATGTGAGCGTCCAGTAGTTTGCGGCCGGTAGTTTGGCACAATCAGCTGATAACGACCCTGCGCTTCACACAGACACTCAAACATCTTGTTAGCAGGGGACTCTCAAGCACTATACCATCGCCGTGTGTGCAGCTCCCCTGATACGGGTGTGTTGTGGATACTCAGCTGACAGTGTGCAGGTCTGGCCGACACATGACCGCCAAAGATTCACCGTCGAGTCACGATATGCTACTCGATATGCTTTTAAGCTCCAACGAGAATGATTAATAGATGATGCATGCTGCGCTCTCCTGTCACACAAGCCGAAACCAGCTGGCTACGAACTTTTAATAGTCAAGTGAAGTTGTGTTGTTTTAAGAATGAACCCTGCATTGATGGATGGTGGCCAGTGACCACCACAGCTAATCCTCTTGCATTGCATGTGTCAACGTTACGTTTTGCGCCGCCAGTAAACATCCGCGCTAAAGGCCTTGATCTCTTGGAACGAGAAGACCAGGGGCTCGAGCGTGATTCCTCGTCATCAGAGTAAATAATCTTCACATTTTAAAAAGGCAGAGTACAATATGAATGGTCTCTTCATTTCAAAGGTTATTTTCTTTCTCCCAGTTCGACCCTGAAGCTAGACGTGCTGTAGGTACTGGTTCTCACTTCCCTTTTTATAAATAGGGTTGTGAGGTTGAGACGGGCATAAAGAGATTATTCTCATGACGAGTAGCGCACAGTAGATTAACGTACATCATGAAGTCACACCGTACAACGTGAAATGCTCCTTTTACAGCTCGTGTTCAGGCTTCAGACATAACCGGTATACCTCTTGTGATCTCTGCTGAAATCACATCGCCAGCCATAAGCAGCTCGAATCAACTCATTGATTTGAGCTGATAGCTCCAGCCCCCCCCCCCCCTATATGAGCTCTGCAGTGCTCCACGGGGTCAGTACAGTCCCACAGTGTCACCGAGAGGGCCCTGAGGAGGTGGCGTGCGCATTCCCTGAATTGTTTGAGTCGTTGGAAGCTTTCGTCCAGTGGAAATATGAGACCTGACTATCACTATCAAAACCTTCACATATTATTAACGACTCGCATGTGGAGCACCTGCAGACGGCCTCATATTTAACGCTGCCCAGATCCAGTGAGCTAATCTGCTCTTTTTATGGTAAAGCGGCTTTGCTTTCTTGCCTGCCACTTAGTAACAGACGAGTGGTGATGAAGCCCGGTTACAAAATGAAATGTGTATATATATCGAAAACTTGCTTTTGCATGAATGTCGTTGCATCCCTGCATTTGTTTTATTTGTTTTATTTGTTTTGCTTTCTGAATTAGAGGGCCCGTTTTTTTTTAATCATCCTGTGAATAGAAACACCAGCGGGGGATGGGGCTTTCATCACACTGTTATATTGACAGACAACAATTAATGAAGGGCACTTGTGTTTGTGGACACTTTTTTTTTTAATTTACACTTTTAACTTAACAACAAAGCTAAAATTCTTGGGCTATAAATTGTGCTTGGCTTTCTTTCACTGTAATATTGAACTATTCGATGTGTAACAACCAAGATGTGATGCTTTAGATACATATGTGAAGTTATTAAGATTATGACATATCACATATGCTGTTATTTTCTTAAACATCTTGTGATGTCTGAAACGCTGTTCTTCAACATTTACATTTTTTGCTGCATAGCCCCGCCCTCGTGTGTATCTGCATTCAATCAGTTAGAAGTACTGTTTATTTTCAACTGAGTCTGTGTGTTTACATTATGTGCTGCCCCCTTTTTAAAAAAAATTTTTTTTAAAAGAAACCCTCAAAAACACATGTCCATATCGTGACAGTTAATCATTATTTGAACCCAGTTCAAAGTCCCGAAGCGTACGATTCATTTGGGGTTGGAAGGCAAACAGTAGTGCACACGTCAAGTGACGCGTGGTTCGAATCCAAGCTCGACAGTCTGAAGGACATTGAAGCAGCTTTTGTGAAGACGGTGTCCATTTTATTTAACGTTAGAGATTGCAGTTACCAAAACACTTGTATTTAATCAACAATGACACTTGATTTATTTGCGAGTATAATTGAGAGTTTCGCAGATTTCTCATTCTTTGACACTTTGAACGTGTGGTCAATCTGGAAAGAACTGATATTTAATGTACTTCCTTTCATTTTGTGAAGAGGCCTCTGACTAGAAGGCACTCAACAAAACTCCAAACTTCTTTTAATGTGATCATTAAATCATTTTTCTTTAAGTTTGCTGGATTGACGTTTTGTCTTATATCTGAAATTGCATCAGACTACAAAAAAAAAAAATGAATGGCAGAAATAAAAAAAAACCTCAACATGTTGCTGCAGCGCCACCTGTAGGCCAAATGCATCACCTTTTGCAAGAGGGCTTTGGGAGTTGATGTGTGCGTGTGTCATCTAAATGTGGTTGCAATTACACAAGAAGGCCTCACTTTTAGCACTAAAATGAACATTTGATTTCCTTGTAATGTTCTTTTTCAAAATTTCCCTTCAATCCAATCGTTTTATGAATATCCTGCCAAGAGACGGGAACTTGTTCCTTGGCAGAGAGAATAATTAGCAATCACAACTGATGGACTGACCGCACGAGGCAAACAACAAATAAAGCTGCGTTAAATTGGGCTCGAAGTCTCGGCAGCCTCGTGTTACCGCTCGGCTCTTGAGTTTGGTTTATTATTTCAGAGCGGCAGTGATCTCATATCAATAATCACCGAGTTCAGTTAAATTGCTAAAAACGCCTAAAGACCAGAAGTTTAAAAGAAACGCCCTTAAAGTCCTCGCACGTCGAATGTGTGCAGATGCATTTTAGCTATTTGAACGGCAAAACCTCAGAAGTCCCGATGAACCCACTTTCAGATGTGATGCTTTTTTGTGACTGCGTATGTATGATACAAAACGATGTGTATATATTGTATGTGAGAGATTTACAGGAAGATACCATGCTCTTTCAAAAACAGTATTATTTTCTGAGAGATAGATATATTTAGATTCTGTAAGTAATCTACTCTATTGTCAACTGAGTCAAAGACTGATTAAATAATAAACTAACTATTACCACTCCTTTTTCTTTTTAAAAAAAATAATAAAACCGACAATATTCAGGGTAAAAATATATCTTTTAAAACATCTGCAGTTTGTTGTTTGGTATGATTGATGCTAAATGTTTTTGTTCTTGCAACACGTTAACCAAATGTGACAAGTTTATGGGAGACCAACTTGGAATTGGTGCTTTGTTCCCAAAAATGTCCCTTGAAATGAAAAAAAAAAAACAAGGCCGCCTGCTCGACTCCAGTAAGAATGCGGTTGACCGGTAGGGTGGGATGGGGGGGGTGGGATGGGGGATGGGGGGGGTGGGATGGGGGGTGGGGGGGGGGGCAGTTCTCCCCTCCCTGGGTGCTGCAGTGGGAGTGAGGTCGCCGCACGCTAACAGCAGACCGCTTGTGGCGAGACCCCCTTCAACAACGCCACTCTTGACTGGGGAAGAATTACAGCGTTCCAGAAATTCTGGTAATTGTTTAGTCTCCTGCGGGTCTGAGCGCCCCATACTGCGGCCTTTCTCTCGTGAAAACAATGTTGTGTAGGCTACATCGGACACGACAACGCTGTACACTGAGCCGTGTGTCTGACCGCGAGTGGGAGCCAAATAAAAAACAACCCAGAGCTGCAACAGGAAACTACGAGGGTTGAGATGATGGAGCACTCTGTGGACAGCTAACCTGTAGTTAGATGCAGAGGTAAGGACCCATGATGCATCAGCTGTTGTCCACAGACCCAGCAACAGAAATATTTGATTGCGCAATAGTGGATATATTTTCAACATCTTTGAAGGAGCCAAACCACAGAGCAAACAAAAGAGGTCCAACAGGAGAAGGGGGGAGGGTCTTGAGTTCTATGTACTACATCTGGAAATGATATGATAATGGAGTGAATTGAACATGGTTGTCATGGTTGCCGTTTTCCCTTTCCTCTGAGGACTGGAGTTCCACAGGGCCTTTCATTTCTTTGTGTTCGCAGAGGACACAAAACATCAGCCACTCGGGCGCAGTTCCAGTATTTATGGGCTGCTTTTTCACTGTCGGAAAGAGTGGGAAAGGAGAGTATGACATCATCAGCCTGTAAATGGTCACAAGAAGAGTATGACATCATCAGCTTGTAAATGGTCACAAGAAGAGTGTGACATCATCAGCCTGTAAATGGTCACAAGAAGAGTATGACATCATCAGCTTGTAAATGGTCACAAGAAGAGTATGATATCATCAGCCTGTAAATGGTCACAAGAAGAGTGTGACATCATCAGCCTGTAAATGGTCACAAGAAGAGTATGACATCTTCAGCTTTTAAATGGTCACAAGAAGAGTATGACATCATCAGCCTGTAAATGGTCACAAGAAGAGTATGACATCATTAGTCTGTAAATGGTCACAAGAAGAGTATGATATCATCAGCCTGTAAATGGTCACAAGAAGAGTGTGACATCATCAGCCTGTAAATGGTCACAAGAAGAGTATGACATCTTCAGCTTTTAAATGGTCACAAGAAGAGTATGACATCATCAGCCTGTAAATGGTCACAAGAAGAGTATGACATCATTAGTCTGTAAATGGTCACAAGAAGAGTATGACATCATCAGCCTGTAAATGCACTGGTCACAAGAAATGGGTTGTCGAGTAAGAAACAGGGTAATCAACTAATTGAGTACTAATAATATGATTGTTATTATTTTCTTGTCCTTAATTATTGCTGCTTTTAGCTTTGTGCCAGGCAACCAGTGGAGCAACACTAGTTGTTTCCCCGTTCCCAGGCGTTATGCTAAGCTAACTGGCTGCTAGTGTGGGTAATGTTTATTTAGAAACCTTTTTTGTTATACATTCTTTGACATTCTCTTTACATCCCATCATCAATTAATTCAAATGCTCTGAGAAAAACATATTCCCAGTGACTTTGTCGTGCCCCTTGTGCGTCTATCACCGACGCACAAGGGGCACCCTTAGGTGTCAGTATGAGACGCACCAGGAGGAGCGACTGCCACTGCGGCTAACTTGGTGACTTTCTCGTAAGATTTAGCGGCTTTTGGAGTTAAAGCTGAGAGTTTCTTTTATCGGTAAAAACTTGGCGAGACTAGGCTATGTATTTTCGGTTGGATAATTATTTTTAATCTACTCGTGATCAGATATGAGTTAATATACAAGAAGATATCTGGTTTATAAATGAAGGTTTTGCATAATTTCAGGAAAAGCTCTGGAGCAAGGTAACGCTGACAGCAGCGTTTTTAATGTGCTACATTTAGTCTTCATCTAGACCAAAATTATTAAGGTCAACTTCAGTCTAACATAACATCAGACCACCTATGGAGCCGGAGCGTTTTGGCTTGTAGCTGCAAATGTTTTATCTGGCTGTGAATCAGATTTCACACACACACACACCCGCACACACACACACACACACACGCACACACACGCACACACACGCACACACACCCACCCTGAGACCACCATTGTTTTTCTTAATGTCGGTCAAATTGGGCTGCAGAATATAATGACGAGAACAAGGTGAGTTTTATAGAAACATATCTCACAATGTGATCCACGATTGTCAGACGCGGTGAAACAGGAAGAGAGTAAACGTGTCAGACCTCCGGAGAGCAAATTATACTCGCGTAGCAAAACTACTATAAAAGAAATTAATTAGAAAAGGTTGGACATTTTGGAGCAACCGTGTCTCCGACAAAGTTACGCTCCCACACAATTATGCTACAGTTAGGTTTCATGGGAAACTTATTTTCTCAGAGATTAGGGCCGCAGTTTGAAACACGTGGAAGCGTTGTAGGCCTACATGTAAACAAAACAATAAAACTACCTTGTTAGGTTCAGGCAACAAAACTGCTTGATTAGGTTTAGTAGGTTTAGGTTTGGCTTACAATCGATACCAAAATTGAAACGACAAAGAAACTTCTTGTGTGTTTAGGGCAACAAACGTGGTACCACTTGGAAAGTCTTCTTTGGGCCGTACACCACCTTCCTGCACTTCATTTGAAGCGTGCGTGTGTGAATCCTTTAAAGTTAGTTCTGTAGTTCTCATCTCCAACGTTGTCCTTGACATGTTTGAACGTATATGAATCCTTCAGAGCAGAGACTTCAGGAAGGAGCCTCCATCTTTTGACCCATCGCATCCCTTCAGCTCCGGGGAGACAAAGTGGACCAGGGCAGATGATCTAAAAAACAATCCGCCCTTCCTCCCCTGCTCTTCCTCTTCAGGAAAAAAAAAAAAGAAATACGCTAACAATAAAATCTCAGCATCAGCTTAATATCAAACACGGCCCTTGAAGCTGGACTGTGCAGGATGTTCCATTCAGAGGTTGTGGTCGGGGCTGCGGGAGATGTCAGATGGAGCCAGAAGCACTGGAGACTGGTAAGTGGAGGCAGATGAGGGTGTTGTACCCTCCTCCTCTAGACCTCCCACTTTCACTTCCCCGACCACAACTTCCTATTAACAGCACTGGTCATGTTGTCTTGTTGATTAGATGTCACTCGGCGGTGAGTCTTTTTCATTCACAAGATAGCCTCTTTTTTTATACAAGAAAACAAAAGTTATTTTCAATAGGCTGGTGTGTTTTCAGCATCATGGTATGATTTCATGGTTATCATGACAGCAAACCGAGACCAAAGCAAATGTGGGATCCTCATGGCGATTGACCGTATAATCCGATTATTGAGCCCTCGGGCCTCTTTGGAGGTCCCTCACCTCACCGTTGTCACCACGTTTCTCTCTGATTCGGCCACAGCGTGTGCAGAGCTGCTCATATTTTCACCCGCTTGCCAAACAAGCATTCACTGTTTATGCCGGTGGGCCACCCAGTGGACATGAAGAGGAAGTGCTTCCACTCTCTCAACCCAAATGCTTTTGGAAAAGGTCTCAAGAGAGGAAGTAGTTGAAGCACAATGACTGTGAGTCATCGAGGTCATGAAGAGGCCCGGAAGGCAGATGAAGGGCCATGTAGGTGATGGAAAAATACATAATAAAAAAAAGAACAACCTGTCGCTTTAAATAACTTTTAACTTTTAAGTCACACATCATGTCAGCCGTTGTTATCAGGTTACTTTTTCTAATGGCGATCACTAATTGGTTGACCTTAGCTTATTTAAATCAGTTACTTGGAAGTGATGGAAGTTACACACCAAGACTGCTCTGCTGGGCTTCACACGGGAATATAAACTGTGTGACTTGTTTGACTGTAACATCCAAGTTTAAGAAATGTTTCCACTGAAATTAAACAGAATGTAACCCGTTTTATCTGCTCCGCTTCAGTGCCGCGTGACTAATGCTGACTTCATTAACTTGTTCTCATCTCATCTCTGGCCATCGGAGAAGTGTGGACCCTCTCCTCCCTTTCTTCTTCTCCTCCCCCCCCCCCCCCCTCCCCCCCCTCTCTTTCCACTGACTGACCTCCGCAGCCACACTTTCCCTCAATCTGTGTCAAGTCATGCGGGCTGAATAAATGATATTTCAGGTACAGCAGAAAGAAAATCACACACGTGAGACTTTCTGTTTGAACCCCCTCAGACGTTTGGCTCCCAGCTGCCAAATCGATTTCCTCCCACAACTAAAAAAACTCTTCTTCAACCCACATATTGAATTCTCTCCGGCTCCCTCACTTGTCAAAAACCCCCAAACTTGTTTGTGCCAGCAAGGCCACCAAAGCTTCCACCATTTATTTATACTTGAGCTTTTTTTGCTCTACCTTTTCATACTTTACGCAACATGTGATTAATCATCAACCCCAAATAATTTTGAGAGAGGCTGAAAGGTAAAAGCCGGCTGCAACAACTGGACAACACCAAAATGAATAACGTCTTCCTCCTCATTGGCACAAAATCTAGAGATATTGTCCTCAGTTATTCACAGTATTTGTTTCACCATAATTAAGTAGAACATTTCCAGTTTCCCCACAATTTCAAAAACATCTTTTTTCCTCGATGCAATCTTCTTAAACTGTTGTCAGACCTGTGAAATGCCACATGAGTAGCAGAAACAAGATGGCCGGCTATTGACCGGTTAAATAGACCTCCTCGTGACAAGGGTGCTCTGGATATAAACAGAAGAGGACGTCATGTGTGTGACTGAACCAGCTGGCAGGCATCTCCGTAACCTGTAAAGCCCTTAAGTGTAGCGCACTGTACCAAGAACTCTGTCCCCTGTGTCCGAGCTTGAGGTGTGTACATTGAGCGCGCCGTGCCCGACCCTGTCTTCGCTCTCTCCGCTGGCTCTTTGTTGTTGTTGTTGTTGTTTTTTGCATGACATTCAAATCTCTGGAGCTGGTGCTCATAGCGCTGCCAAAGGAGCTGCGACTCCAACCCTGCGGGCAGCGATCCAGCCCTGGCCTTGACTCCTCTCTCCCCTCCGGCTGCCTGTGGATGGAATGACCTTCCCACCGTGTGAAGACCTGTACATTCTTGTTGTCACGCAGCCGTGTGTCCGGTGCTTCACTCTCATCCCGAGGAGATGCCTCCAGTTGTATCTTAAATTATTAAAAAATATTTTAGTAATCCAAGTTGTTTCGGCTACCCGCTGCAGTCTTACTGATCTTTTGAGAATAAACCTGTAGTGGTCAATATAGTCTCAGACGATTTAATTTTACAACTGTGATTTATTATGATGCAGCCTGCTCAATATCTCTCTCTCTATATATATATATAGCTCTGTTGTCACAGATGATTATTGTATGTCTGCAATTATTGCAGGCATCTGCAGTTAATACCACCCGCCTGTCAAAGACATTAACCAACACACTAGCCAACACCACATCAAATAGGTCTCCATAGCCACAGTTATGGATGCATAGATTAGTTCAGATTATGTCAATCTTCCTCCTTTCCCTCAAGCAAAAAGTCTGTTCTGTGTTCCCCTTAGTGAGAGTGAAGGCCTTAGGGTTTTTAGGCCTTATCTGAATGTAATTGAAGTATTGAGAATGAACAGTAAATAAGAATGGGTTCATGTGTTTTGTTGTGTGTAGGAATCAATAATCGATACAGATCAGAAGATAAGCTGTTTATCAAACATATTGATGGAAAAGAAGTACAAAAAAAAAAAAAGGTTCATGCACGGTGTGTTTACACAGCCCTTAAGACTAAGAGCTAGACGACCCAGTTGAGCAAATACTGCATAAATATATAAGTGGTTTCCATAACAACCCAACCAGGTCGAGGTAAACTCCACGCTCATTTTCACCGTCCAAACTTTACTTTGTGTCCAGTAGCTGGATCTGTGCGGATGCTCGGCAGACACCTGGACTCACAAACTGGGTGAGGAAGACGAGGGAATATGATAAAGCACGTCAACAGACCACAGGCGACAGATCATCTCCAGCCTTTCTGTCTCTCCCTCCTCTCCTCTCTCCAGACAGGGTTGGGCCAAACAGCAGGTGGTGCAGAAGAGAAGCCCGGACACGAGATCTACAAACCTCTGGCTCTCAGACCTCTGCACCGGACAAGCATGGAGCAGCAAAGAATCACAAACGTGAAGAAGTAAGTGCTGCTTTTGACGTCTTTTCTACCATTTGTGGTTATGGAATAGAGCTTTTTTTTTGTGTGTGTGTGATTTACGGCATTTTCAAGTTTTAAAAACAAGCATAGTTTGCAATAAGATTACAGGTGATAACTATGGATGTGTTCATTTAAGGTTAATATGGCAGTGTTCAGTTTCAGTGTGAACGGGGAAATCCTTTTATGTCTTGTTAATCCAGTGGCATAATAAGTCATACATTATGCCATCAACTAGTTCTATATCTTCCATTGAATGTGTGAAGTGACCGGTTGTCGTCTCTGAGAGAAACAGGTCTCCGTTCTCACTGATTTTGGTAGAATATATGAAGATCAAAACAAGCTCAAAACCAAAGAACTAATTAAAAAACGTTTTTTTCAATCTGTGTTGAAATATCATTTCCTGATGAAAGGATATTTTAGGATTCAGATATCAGGGACTACATCTTTGGTGACAAGCTAATTTCTCTGAATAATGTGTTCAATTACAAGAACATTTGACTGTATTATACTATATTATATCATGATATGATGAACAAATAGAACTGTGTGAGCTTTTATGGAGGGTTTGAACTCTCCCTTAAATTTAAAAAAAGCTACTAATGTTGTGATTATGATTATTTATTGGAGGATTTAAAAACTATGGCAAAAAAAGATATATTTGTACGATTTCCAGCCTAAGCATGCATTTTGCTTTCATGTGCATGCATGTGCTGAATTACTGCTCTGAAGACGATTGTTGATAAGAATGCATTAATATTGCAGAAGGTCTCCTCTGGAGGAAATAAAACCCAAAAGACTGTGATGTTTGCTAAAGGTCATGTTTGCTCCTATCGCTGGAGAAAGTCAAGAGATTTGGGGCCTGAAAATCATCAACCAAGGAACAGGACAGTTATTAATGTAAAAGCATCTTTCTATTGTGTACGTTGAGAACTGAGTGTGATGTCGTTCGACTGAAGCCATAGAAACACGGAGGTTTGTTCAATGTTAATTACAAATATGTTTTCATCTCGCCAATTAAAAGTCATCAAGTCTGGACCAACGGTCTCGAGTGATTGGCCGAGGATTTCTAAAGGAGGATTTCAATGCATCTGTTTAAGCCGGCATCTTGAATGTTAATGTGTTTACTTGGTTGTCTGCCTTCCATGTTAGACCCTTCAAAGTGGACCGGTACTATACTATGCTCGATGTTAAGATCTTTATGTTCTTTGTAAAGCAAGTGCTTTTCATCGTAGCTCTTCTCATTTAACTGCTTCTTTTTTTTTTTCAAGTCTGCGCTCCTAATTGTCTTTAATGTTCTGATTAGTTTTTTTTCCTCTCCTCTCCACAGCTCAGGTGTCACAGCAATAGCGTCTCTGCTCGAGGCTCTCTGAATAAAGATGCACGAGGACTTGGACGGGCAAATCCGATGACTCAAAAGAAGAGAAAGAAGTCCAGCCTCGGATCTCAGGACCACAGTGTGTGATGATGTGAGTCCTCAGGTTGCCCGGGACCATTTTAAGACATGGAGGTGCTTCTGTTTTGTGTTTGGAACCCACTGGTAGATGGACCTTGATGTCAACATGAGGTCAAGGAAACCATAACCGTTTTGTCTCACTCACCTGACTTCTGTCAGCATGCCAACACAGCATAGATGACTCACCCTTTAAAGAGACATCACTGGGAACTAACATTGTCTAACGATGTAGCAGCTACAGGGGACTTACATGTGGCCCACAATTCAAAACAGTCCAATTACAGTCAGTATGGAAGTGCAAACAACCTCTCTGGTCTGGATATACGTTAACAGTACAGAGCAACTGAACACTTCAAATGAGAACAACACCAGGGATTTGATTGAAGACTCAGACAAATACCAATCGTACATCATTGGTCTCTTCCTGTCCTGCCTGTACACCATCCTCCTCTTTCCTATCGGATTTATTGGTAACATCCTCATCCTGGTGGTGAACCTGAACCACACGGAGAAGATGACCATCCCCGACCTTTATTTCGTCAACCTGGCTGTCGCCGACCTCATCCTGGTGGCGGATTCTCTTATTGAGGTCTTCAATCTGAACGAGAAATATTACGACTACGCTGTCCTCTGCACCTTCATGTCCCTGTTCCTGCAGGTCAACATGTACAGCAGCATCTTCTTTCTCACGTGGATGAGCATTGACCGATACGTCGCCTTGGCCAGCTCCATAAGCAGCCGCCCGCTGAGGACTATGCAGCACGCCAAGCTCAGCTGTGGCCTCATCTGGATGGCTTCCATCCTGGCCACCCTGCTCCCCTTCACCATTGTGCAGACCCAGCACAGGGGCGAGGTGCACTTCTGCTTTGCCAACGTCTTTGAGATCCAGTGGCTGGAGGTCACCATTGGCTTTTTGGTGCCCTTCTCCATCATCGGCCTATGCTACTCTCTGATCGGGCGAATCCTCATGAGGGCCCAGAAGCACCGCGGACTGTGGCCACGGCGGCAGAAGGCCCTGCGCATGATCGTGGTGGTGGTGCTGGTGTTCTTCATCTGCTGGCTGCCGGAGAATGTCTTCATCAGCATCCAGCTGCTGCAGGGCACCGCTGACCCATCGCAGCGGACTGCTACCACCCTGTGGCACGACTACCCGCTCACAGGCCACATTGTGAACCTGGCAGCTTTCTCCAACAGCTGCCTCAACCCCATTATCTACAGCTTTCTTGGAGAAACCTTCAGAGACAAGCTGCGTCTGTTCGTTAAGCGGAAGGCCAGCTGGTCGGTAGTGAACCGCTTCTGCCACCACGGCCTCGATTTACACCTCTCCGTCAGGGGCGAAGTGTCAGAGGTGTGACCGTTAAGAAGAGGGACACTTGTTATCAAACTGAGTCCATAGAATATGCTAAAGAGATCTTCATATCAAAGTGATGCATTACCCAGTGGGATCTATGACCTCATCTTTCTTCAGCTGTTATTTAGCTTTCGCCTCACAAGTTGTACAGCTAATCCGCTCACTTTCTGAACAAAAAAACACGAAAAGCCACCAAGAATGTACGCTCCAAGAAGGATGAAAATGACATGATGTGTCCCTCTATGGAGCCAACAATACACATGCAGGACCTAGCTGTAGTAAAGTTGACCTGCATGTTGGATTGTTTTCTTTAAGGGGATTTGGCGTGTTATTTCTTCAAAAAGTTAGTCGGGTGGCAAGGAAATGTCAGCATCTTTCCTTAAAGAACAAGCAAAGATAACTAATGGACAGATGAGGGTCAGAGGAGACCAGCCTTTGTTTGAGAGAGACAATAATTACATCTAATCAGGCTATCTGTTTCATCTTCAACAGAGAGGTCATGTCATTTACAACCCACATGTAATATCACCTGGTTTATGTAAAAAGAAAAACACGCATTCATCAAGAAACTAGAACATACACCCCCATCCACGTCAACGTCACCACGACGTAATAACTGCTCTCATCTTTCAATTGAAACCTAACATGAAAAAAATGTGAACACAATCCACGACAGTTAGGGAAAGACGTTGATGAAAACGACGACTTGCTTTTCACTGTACCTGTCCGGTATATTAGGGAGACTCTAAAGGTGAATGGGGGTAAACAATGTAACTGCTAAATATCAACATTAAACTTCTCCAGTTGCTTACTTACATTGAGGCAATCGTGTTTTGTATTACAAGTGTTCTGAAAATGTATGTTTAAATATGCAAATGAGGCATTATGTTTCTGAATATGTGTTCCAAAGCAGAAATGTAAACATTGGATAAAGCCAGGTTGAAAATGATTGTTTCGTTTCGCTGTGCACATAAGATATCTTTTTGAATCAATCCATATATCAGAAAATACAGCCAAAGAACAGCCAAAGAAAATAGAAAAATAATTTTTTGCCAAGTCTCCTAAATCAGGCAATGATGAATGATATATGAACAAACTCCTCTGTAAGATACCCATGAAATAGGAATGAAACTGGAAAGTTTGGTGTATGCAAAGTGCTGCTGAAGTGGAGATTTCTGGCTGAGAGAAAACTGCTTTTAAAGATATGAATTGTGAAATGCCAAACATTTTGAAGACACCACAGGTGCATATAATGTATGTTTAAATATGCAAATGAGGCCTTATCTTACGTTAACTCCTACGCTGAATTCAGGAGAAATTGATGACATACGCAAATAATACAAACACCTAAATGTGTATTTTGGATGATTTCGTTCTACTAGTCTGAGAGAAGACATGTTATGGAAACAAGTAGCCCACAATCTCCAAATTGAAAAATTATTTGTGCATCAAGAAATTAGGTTTTTTTTTTACCCGGGGTGTCTCTCTCAATGTACCTGCTGCTTTGTGCATTTCTGCTAACCTTTCTTTCTTTCTTCTGTTGAATGAAAATGGCCTTATTGTATAGCAAAACATTCATTGGGCAATGCAAACCAATGTGTTATATTTTTAGAAATAAATAAAATGTCTCACTTTTCCAGGAGTATATAAAGTGGAAGTTGTCGCGTGATGTTTTTTTCAAAAAGGACCCAACAACATTTAAAAAATAAATCTAGCTTATGTTGTACATGTCTTCAAGGATCACATGGAAGAAATAAAGGGTAACGTAGCTATTTATTCATATCTTCTTATACTGGACGTTTTGATTCCAGGTGAATAAAGGACGTATAAAATGTGAGGTTGAGCCCTAAAATCGGATGTCTGAGCTCATATATTTTGTGGTTGATGTGTGAGTGCTCATTTCAAAGATGGCGGTGTTATTACCCCACTTGTCAGGTCCTGTTAGCATAAGGGTAAAGCAAAAAGGCAGGTGTTGCTTTGGCCGGGAGGGGATGAGACAAACACATCATTCAATGCTGACAACATGAAGCCGCTTCCATCTTTTGTGCTTCCACGTCAGTAACACCCATTACACTGTGTCACGGGGCCATTACTTAGGTCTAGGGTGGGCCGTCGCTGTTTATCACACATTTCCACCTAAAACATAATACATCTGCGGCTTGCTTTTCTTTTCTTTTCTTTTCTTTCGTTTTTACTCAATTAACACAGATACCGTGACATCAGACATATTTCGGCACCAAAAGGCCATCACTGGACGAGTGGATTCTCTTAAAGCATAATCACTTACAAATCAGATGAAAATGCTTTTGACTGAAGGAAGATGCTCATTAACACCTTGATCGCAGGTTAATGGCGTGCAGATTGCCAGGCTACACAGGTGCAGTGTAACCATCTTAAATTGTTTCCCATCAGAGCCTTTTAATGTTGGAGGTTTTAATGAAACCTGCCGCTACGTTTTACAACCTCAAATTATGTGTTGAGCCGTCCACAGCAAATGTTGTAAATTCCTGTTGCATGATATAGCACGACCTTCCTAAATTCACTTGCATTATATGAAACATAACAGGTTTTACAGAATATTCTATTTCTTATTTACATTTGTGAAAAACACACATGCAACAAAAACCTAAACGCTAAAGCGGTGATGTGGAAAGGACCAAATGACCACAAGGAACTCACGCCCGTAGGTTCAACTTATCAACTTATCAAATCTGTGTATTGCCAGCCTGCGGTGGGCCTGAGCTGTGTGTGCGCATGAGGCAGCCAGAGATAATGGCGTGACTGGGAAAAACAGGAGTCCAAACCACAAACTGTTATTCCAGCTGTAACAGTCCCGGCAGCCTGGGAAAGCAGCGCTGAGGATTGCTTGAGTGATTGTTTATTAGAGGGCTGCAAAAATGCTAAACTTGTTGTGGTGCATGATGGTAAAGATTCGTTTGCATGGTGTGTTCCCATTTCTCCGTCCTCTGTCCCTGCGCTCTTCTCCTGCAACAAAGCAATCGGCGCGTCGCCTTTTTAAAACCTGGACAAAGACATCTGATATATTTGTATTTTGGATGTTGACCTGGATGCGTATGAAGACTCGTATTCTTCTGTAAACAGCACATGGTTCTATCAGTGTCACAAAGACAGGAAGACAGGGAAGTAATAATCCAATGAGAGCTGTCAAGTTCACGGAGATAAACACCAGCACCGTGGAAGAGACAGAGGACCGTCTTTACATCACACATCCACACGCATACAAAACACACACATTCAAGATGCTGTGAGAAGAGGTTGACAGTGGACTGTGTGTACAGCTGAGACTACCAAGCAAGGTTAAAGGTTTGTGGTGACTGACGTCACAGAAAGGGAAGAAGGGTGTGACTTTTCCCCTTGCTTACATTTAATACTCCCTCTGGAGGATGCTGGATTAAACAATGAGTTTGCGAGCAACAAATCTCTCTGGTAAAAAGAACATCATGTCTTTATGTTATTATATAGGCCGGATAAGCAAGATCGCACAGCCGAATGATGACGATAACGCAATCTCGAGACTAAATTGGATGAACTTGATGTTGTTGTTGTTGGCACGTTTTCCTCATTGTAGCCCCGCTGCTGTTGCTCAAAGACACCAAAGTGCTACACAAAGAGTGACTAGTTTATTAGGTGCAAAACAATGTGATAGTGTAGTTCAGAAAGGTGTTGATTCAACTCTACCATCATTTTAGAGGCTGCAGGTCGGGTCGGTGTTGTACTGGCTTTGTTTTACTTATATTTTGTGCTCTTTGTGGATATTAATTAGGATGGACTAAACATTAGAAATATCTTTCATTACGGCTCAGTCAACACCTTGCAGAACAATGATGCAGAAAACAAAGCGAGCTAAATACATTCTACATAAAAGGTGAGCACTCTTCAAATATGTCCTGTGTAAAACAGAAAAGGGACTGGACACTGTCAGCTGAGTGGGGGTGGGGCATGTCAAAGTAATTACAACAGGACAGTCCAGGGTTTATGCATAATTATTAGGCAGTGCACTCGGTGGACCTCGGCAGCTGAATAACGGATTAGGCGTTTAATTGCATTTGTAAATTAAAATCCCTTACAGGAAAAAAAATGATTTAAATAGAACAGATTAGCTTCCCAGATACAGGAAGGAAGAACAAAAGAGTTTGACATGCTGCAGGTAGACCCCATCAAATTCCTTATATTGAACATTAAGGCAATCGAAAAACAAACAACAAATATAAAACTTTAAAACACAAATTAGTAAATTCCCACTGGAAGCCTATCTATCTATGGTGTGTTCAAGATACACTGAACTTATTGTTGTGTGTATATGCGTCAAAAAACATTTTCTCCTACAAACATGTAATTTTATAAAAGTATAGGGGATTTAAAATATCTTCGATCACACGTCATCTTTTGATATATATATATATATATATATATATATATATATATATATATATATATAGAAGAATAGCATAGTACAATAAAGAAGCTCCACATAATAAAAACATGAGAAGCTTTTCACATCTCGCCCACCACACACACCTTCACCAGAGCTGTGACTTTCTCAAGGGACATGTTTAGACCGAGCCATTTGCAGAACAAAGTCAGAGGTTCTCAAATAGATTACTACACATTTTACTGCAACAAGTGATTTTCTTTTTCGAGAATATATATATATTTTCTTCTACTTTTAGTATATGTGTTTTTGTTTAAGCCTGTTTTTTGTTTGTGTGTTGAAAACCTAATTCAGGTGGTGGACTTCCATAATGTCAAGCCTTTTTCTGAAGAAGATGAAGTAAAAAAAAGTTGTTTTGAGGGACTAATCCCTCAATTATTGGTGTCTAATCCATTATATACAAGCACAGAGTGGAATATAATAGATGAATCAACTTAAATGTGACTATTTTAGACCAAAGAAGGAAGAAATACATTTTTTTTTCCTGCAGATATTAAACTGAGGGAAAGGAAATAGACTTATTTTATTTAGGGGCTCGTTGAAAATATTGACGGTGGGGGCTGGGGGTTCATTGATACAAAATAAAAGGGGGGGGGGGGGGGGGTTCTCATCGTTGTTAGTTAATGTTGGGGAAATATTCCTCAATGTTGTTATTATTATTGTCAGTATTTTAATTCACGCAGAATATGCATCAGTAGAGATAAAGGCTGTAACGAAAACATAAACAGAGGTATTTCACGGTCCCATCTTTGCAGCGCCCCCTGCATCAATGTTTTGCAGTGTGCGCTGGCTCGCAGGCGGACGTGCACGCACGCGAGCAACAGATCCGAGCGCATGCGCAGTTCATTGTTTTGACTGAAAATGCCGTCGGTTTCGAAAACGGCGGCCAATGCGTCTCCTCAAACCGAGAAACCTACCCACTATACGTGAGTAAAGCCGCTGCGCCGAAACAACCCGATCGCTCGTTGGAGAAAGCGTTATTTGCATGTGCGCGCGCGCGCGTTTGCATTTCTCGCATTCCTCAACTCTTGCGTGTGCGCCTTAAAAACATGGTGCTTTTTCCAGGCATTGTGACTCCCTAACGTCACATAGCAAACAACGACTGCACGCATACAACCCTAACGCAGGAAAACACGGACGTCTTAAATCACTTAATTCACGAGCCCGGCGTCCACGGAATGGCGTACAATTGTTTTACCGAGTTGGGAAATAGTTTGAGTAAAATCCGCTGAATGTAATACCGTCAACTCGGCGGGCTAAATGATTAGCCAGGAACTCGCTAACCAGCCTGCTTGTAAATAGCTCGGCCTTATTTTGAGTTCCCCCCCCTCGCTACGCACATTTACTGACGTACGCTCGGGGACTTTCAACCGACGCTACGTCGGAATACTTACGTAGTTTGCTCTCTGAATAGCGAGCTAACGTCGGTGACCCAAAATACACGAGCAGGCAGGCTACAAACACAACACGGACACCACGCCGTCTTTGAACTTTTCCCCTTTTTGTTGCAAGCGTTGATTTATTTATTTATATATATTTTGAAACGCGGCTCCTGACACGCTACACTGTTTCCGGTTGTCCTTTTTTTTATTGTTTCAGATACTTAAAGGAGTTCAGGACAGAGCAGTGCCCGTTGTTCCTCCAGCACAAGTGTACGCAGCACAGACCGTTTACGTGCTTTCATTGGCATTTTCTCAACCAGCGGCGAAGACGACCCATCAGGAGGAGAGACGGGACTTTCAACTACAGCCCCGACGTGTACTGCACCAAATACGACGAGACGACAGGCATCTGCCCGGATGGAGACGAGTAAGAGCCGCCGTCCTGCAGCCGCTGACAGCTGACTGGTGTCGGCTGTTGCAGCTTTTTATGAAACTAATCAAACCGTAAATTTAAAAGCAAACTAATGCCCCAAAACAATATTCAAAGCACACGACATTTCATATGTTGTTCTGAGGTGTTTATGTTCTTTTAAAATGGCTTAGGGCTGGTGTGTCCTCATTGGAAGGATTTGTGTGGGACACCTTGTAGTTTCTTTGTTAAAGTTGTACTTTATTGCTATACATATACATACATATATACATATGTGTGTATATATATATTGTTTTATATATATATATTGTTTTATATATATATATATATATATATTGTTTTATATATATATATGTTTTACAGTGACTGAAACACACGTTGAGAAACGTGTTCATTGTCTGTAGAACTGCTATGTAGCTAACTGGGATGTTTTTTAAGGTAAAAGCACGTGTTTATTATTATCTTTGTGTATTTTGATTCTCAAAGATTAAAAAAAACAAATTCTTAATTTGACCAGCTTGCTGTGGCTACAGTAACACAAGTGTGTAGGATATTCAAGCTCTCTGTTTGATGCAATACGTGCCCATCAGCTCAGCTGGGCCCCGAGTGGTTATAAAATGCCAGGCGCCGTTTATTTTTACATGACAAGAAAAGGTCTGTGTGTCTTTGTAATCAATCATTTTTCTAGCACTGGAAACATGGTTTCATTGGTAGTCGCTTGGTGAGCAGTGTTTATCATTTAGTGGTCCCTATCTGAAAGGTGTGACGTTGCTGCAGATGTTGCTGCATATGTTGGCAGCATGTTTACAGATGCAATAATGCATGGCCACTTTTTTGTCCTTTTGTGTTGTTGCATCATGCATGTAGAGTACTACATTTAACATTTCTGATGGGCCTCGCACTTCATGTGACATGACCGCACCTCTTGGTCTTTGAGTTGAGGCTACTTGACAGGTTTTCTCTTGGAGCCCTTCAGCGTTATATTCACTGCTGATGCTACTATTCATTTCAGCGAATGGGAACATGCGTTTGTCCCTAGCTTAATATTATATATATATAATTTTTTTTTAAAAGGTAAATTCCCCATAGAATCCACACAGTAAAGACCCCGATTTAGTTTGTGTTTTTGTAGTTTCCAGTTTTATTTCGCAGAGCATCATTTGTCATCACAAAAGGAAAAATGGTTTCTAAACATGTTGTGACGTGCGTGTGTCTTTAGAGGAGCCGAACGTTATCAAACACTTTGACTAAACTGTCAAGTCGCATAGAAACTAGATGTGTGAATTCTCAAAATGAGCGGAAGCCTCTCTGTGTGACTGGGAATTAAAAATGACACAGCATTTAATTGAGTCCCATCACAGAAATAGAAAAAATAAATATGATTATTGAACGACTGCTACTCCTTACAATTCCTCCTCTGGCAATGGCGGCTATTTTAGTATGACCGTGTGTGTTGCCATAGCAACTGTTGCTACTCAAGTAAAGACACGTTGTTTTATTCAAGAGGCCTTTTGACCATACATTTCTAGAGGCATTGATGGTGTTTCAGCCCTGCGCACACAGTACAATCCTATTCTTGATTTAAAATTGGTGTGCAACTAGATGAATGGAAACATCCTCCTTTTTTCCTAAAAATGAATCATCTTTTTTTGTTTGGACCATGTTTTACATGTCAGCAGTGCATTGTGTTGTCATATATTGGGATTTTAGAGTTGTACTGTCCAATTTTATATATTGAATTTGAAGAAGATTGTGTGGTATATTTGTTTTGGGCAGTACATTTTATTTGTTATTTTCATAGATTAATTTTTTTAAATGTATTTTTATTTAGCTCAACTAATTACATTTTTCAATGTTGTATCCTCGCTTCCGTAGCTGTCCTTATTTACACCGGACAACTGGTGACACAGAGCGCAAGTACCATCTACGCTATTACAAGACGGGCACTTGTATCCACGAGACGGATGCTCGAGGGCATTGTGTGAAGAATGGACTCCACTGTGCTTTCGCTCACGGGCCACATGATCTCCGACCTCCCGTCTATGATATCAGGTGACATGCAACGCAAATAGGGTCTTCTCCTTCCCCTGGAGTGTTCAGGAGTCCGATTGCTAAATGTGGAATGATTCTTGGCTTTCTTCTTGGTATTTAGATATTTCAAGATGTATTTTATGAATGAATTATATCACCTTGCTGTTACACCTGTTTAAAAACTAAGGTTATGAGATGGTCCCGTATAAGGTGTAATACCAAATGAATGTCATAAACTTTAATTGTGATTTGTTATGTTTGAGAAGCCATTGATTTAGCTTTATAATATATTAAAACTCTTTTTAAATTGGGGTTAAGCCATGATCTTTCATATTTTACTTTTTTAAAGAATTGGAGAAAAAATAATGTGAGTTTTTATGTGCACAGAGAGATTCAAGCACAAGAGGCCCTTCAGAATGGACAGTTGGGATCAGGGGAAGGTATTCCTGATCTGCAGCCCGGTGTGTTAGCCAGCCAAGCTATGATTGAGAAAACTCTGACGGAGGACCCCCGGTGGCAAGGTGAGTCCACCTCGCTTTGATGTCAGTGGGCTCATGCAATGCCAACACGCTTGTTAGTTTAATTAATTAATACTTTGTGCCGCTTTTGCAGATACCAACTTTGTTTTAGCCAACTACAAAACGGATCAGTGTACGAAGCCCCCACGACTATGCAGACAGGGCTACGCTTGCCCCCACTACCACAACAGTAGAGACCGACGACGAAATCCTCGAAAGTTCAAATATCGGTAAGACATTGCTTGGTTTAAGTTCTAATAATCAAAGTGAACCACGGTGTGTGCATGTAAGGGGTTAAGGGCTGTGGCTCTGTGAATGCAGGTCGACTCCGTGCCCAAACGTGAAACACGGGGACGAATGGGGCGAACCCTCCAAGTGTGACAGTGGAGACGGCTGCCCGTATTGTCACTCTCGCACCGAACAGCAGTTTCACCCAGAGGTGAGTGAATGTTGTTGTTTAGAAAATTAACAGGTTGATAGGTCAGAGCTTTCATCTTCACTATGATTGATTGTAGATACCGTGCCCGAGCCTTAAATCTGACTAGTTTCCAAAATGGCCCCAAATCGTGTGATAAATTAGTTTTGGGGCTGTAATCAATGCTGCAAGTTCAAGATATTATATTTGAGGTTTTATTTCTTTGTTTATAAAATATTGTTGCGTCATTGGTGTAACTTTGTGGTTGACTCGTTTTTCTATAGGCACATATCTTGACGTTGTTTCTTATTGTTCTTGTGTTTTTTTTTTCTCTTAAGATCTACAAATCTACCAAATGCAATGATATGCGACAGACTGGATACTGTCCCAGAGGACCGTTTTGTGCATTTGCACATGTAGAAAGTAAGTGACAGTTTGTCTTGAGTACAGTTTCAGTATGAACCTTGTTGACTGACCGGCGGCTGGAGAAGAGCCCGCTGACAACATGCCTGACTCTGAAGCAATATCGCTTGTTTATTCAAGTTTATAAAATGAATATTGAATAGTGCCTCGTGTGCAAATTGCACAGACTTCGACACCGCATGTCCTTGGGTCCCCAGCAATAAACACACAGTAGATTGGACACTTCACACACAAAGATTCCTCGCTTTATAGTTGAATGCACTATTTTTTTAGATTGTGATGTTTGTTTCCACACTATATGAATTTGAATATGTATTTCAATCCTTCCAGGAATTCCTTCTACAGAAGAGACCATGAGCTCATTGCTCACAGTGATACAGTCGAGTTCACAGGCCCAGCTGGGCTCTCAGCAGTATTCAGAGTGTGCAGTCAGTGAGTGGAACAGCGGAGGCAACTCCGCAACCAGTAGCAACGGACAAGTAGGAAGTGTATGTTTTCTCTGTTGCTACGTCCATCCTCAATAGAAAATGTTTCCGAATCGACTTGTTAGATGGTGTTTTTGATCTTAAGAGTCGAGACATTTCTTTAGGTGTTATTGATGTTTGCTTATGTAGAGACCTACATCTCAATTCAGCCATTTGCTTGTCGACATGTTGTTTACCGTGCTCTCATTTTTCCATGTTTTTTACACTATATTGATTTGTCTTTGTTAGTATTTTCTTTACTGTTTTGCATCTCATTACTGCGTTTTTTTTTGTTTGTTTTTTAACAGAACGGATGCGATTTCTCACAAAGTGCTATTTAAGACTATAATTCATTTTTTATTACCGTCTCAATCTTCAATAGATTCTCTCGTCCGTTCAGAATAATGCTTTTATTTTTATTTTTTGATCATCCTTTTATTAAGACCATGTGCACTTCTCTTTCTCAGGTTTCATGTTCTAATAGCTCGACTGTAACTCCCAGCTCAGGAAGCGACAGTTTGTTATCCCCAGTGGGATCCATCAGCAGGCCCCGCCCCTTAACTAGTCGTAGTTTATGCTCAGAGTCCACCCCATCCAGTGTCTCACCTCTGACGTCTCACTATCCTAGAGCTCCGGGCTCTGAACGTGAGGATCAGGTATACAGACCGCTCTCTTCAGCTTTCAGGAAAAATAATTTAACTCATAGACGCAACTTAGGGGCTTTGCTGTTAATGTGTCACTGTCATTCATTTTGCCTGTTCATGTCATTTATAATTTTGAGACATTTCTACATGAGACTTAGATTATTTCATGTGTTGGGTGTTCTTTCCAAAAAAAAACTCAATAGTATCTCATCACTTGATGAAAGTATCAGATATGCTCATTGTTGAGAGGCTCAATCTTGCAAGCACGCTGCCTAAAGAATATTTGTATATATATTTCACGGTGCATACACAGCCAGTATGTGCAACTCTACACATAGAATTGTAGTTCTGGCAGAAGAATGCAGCCCACTCGCAGTAAATGTGTCTCCGTCATTGTACTGTAATCAGGCAATGCGTGTTGTTGTTTTTTAATCATTTGCGAGAGCGACAAGTGGCAGAAAGAGTCCCGTTACATGTTCAGCCTCCAATCCTCTGATTCTGATCAGATGTAATCTGGTGGAAAGATGCCACATAAGTCCTGACGACAACAAGAAGCACTTAAAATCAGCAGTATTCAACGTCACAGTTGGCTCCACTGGTGTAAAGGGAATAATGGCTGATAAGGCCTATTTCACTTAGTTTGAGATATTAGATATTGTGTCAAATGTAGTTTTGTCATTGAAGTGTGCCGTTTCTGTGTTTGGACACTTTTAGATGAAGAACAAGGGACAGGTGGATCACAAATTAACGGACCAAGAAAAGCAGGTTTGTGTTTTAAATGGGTTACTTTGTGATGATATTACATCACACATAATGCATTGATTTGATTGTGAATCAAACAAATGCCCTTTTGTGCTTCCCTTTCAGACACAAAACACCGTATTCTCTGCTGTGAACCCTTTGGCATCGAGCTTTACCTCCAGCATAACATCCAGCTTGGCCTCGAGCGTCGGCTCAGAAAGCTCTTCACCCACCACCTTATCAACGATGAATGCAAAGGCCACTCCTTTCTATCCGGGGAGCAACACCGTGGAGTCTGTCATCGGTACGTCAAGCCCACTGTAAGCGGACCCAGCTGACGGCTGACTGTATTTTGTGGTGAAATGACAACTGTGTGTATTTGGTTTCCCCCTCAGGATCCGCGTTGGACCTCAACTTCAGTGACATCAACGTTGCGTCTCTCGAGAAGGAGTTGGAGGAGCAAGACGACAGTGTCGGGCTGGCGAGTAAGGACACCTAGTTTGCTAAAGCACTTTCAGTGGTCGGAGCGGTCGATCACAAATGGTGTGTTCGTGGTTTGCTTGTATAAATAAAAACCCGTAATGACTCTGTCCCCGCAGGTCAAAGGGTGCTCGCTGGCTCGGCCCCGGTCAACATTCCCGGCTCCCTGGCTCGATCGTCCTCGTTTAATTCCTCGTCGTCGCTCTCCACCTCCCCGCTCAGCTCCCTCTCCCAGTCGCTGTCGCAGTCCCTGCTGTCTGCGACGCTATCGCAGCAAAATCATTCTTCAAACATGTTGGCCAAGCAAGAGCACGGCCTCCTGGGAACCCCCACCTCCTCTTCCCAGAATTCATTGGGTAGGCTGATAGCATCAGGCATTGAGTGAGCTGGAAAGCATTTGACTTCAGATTTAAATCTCAAAGTCTTCTGTCCCAATGGAAGTAGTTTCGGATTCTTCTAGATTTAATGCGCTGCTATTCTGTTAGTCATATATCTTTTGCGCACGTCAATCAACTTGACTTCAATTATTCATTTAGTTCTATATGCAGAAGTTGGACTGAGAGGTATGGCTGATTTGTTTGATTGTGTAAAGAAAACAATATTTTGCCCAATGAAGCAACAAGAACGATTTCAGTTCTCGAATTCTCAAAGCTAACTCCTATTAAAAACCCTCAGTTTTGGATTGATGGAAGTAGTTTTGGATTATTAGAGTGCTCTAAATGAATTGAAACGTTTCCAATCCTCAACTAATTATTCACTCTGATGCTTGGTCCTGTGATTTTGACACGCCCCTCCCCCCTAGGCTTGAATGGCGGGGCGAGCAGCATCTGGGACTTTGTGAGTGGCAGCTTTTCACCGAGTCCATCTCCAGTTTTCAGCAGCCTCGCCTCGGCTACCAGCAGTGCCGACCTGGCTCGCCTTTTCAGAGACCTGGACGAGGCCAAGAGGAAGATCAAGCAATGGGAGGAGGCCTGGCATCAGGTCAAGCAAGTCAGTGTTCTAAATGTGCTCTCATACATATCTTATTTAGAGTATCAGAATAATGATACTTGTTCTTATAGATGGCAGGGTTTTGTTTGTTTTTAATCCCAAGACTGCGCTTTGTTCCAGGCCTGCGAAGCTTGCCAGAAAGACGCGCATGAAGCAAAGGAGCGAGCGAAAACGTCCGAGGCAGAGCGTCAGCTGGCGGATCAGAAATGGGAGGAAACTGAGCGCAAGCTGAAAGCGCTCCAAGGGGACTTTGATGTGCTTTGTCGCACCCCTGGAACTCCTCTTCTTCGTAGCTATAGAGAGCTAGACAAGCTCCCCTTGTCAAAGCTCCACTCCATCCAGAGTCAGCTGCGTAATGACCTTGACCTTATAGAAGGGGTAAGACAGACAAGATCACACACGTCATTTAGTTTTTTGTAGCATCTAGTTTTATGTCATTCAGATCAACTTTTTTTATTTTTTTTTGATCATCAAGCATGCTTATTTGAAAAGTCTGCATGAATTGTATTTTTCCTCAGTTGTAGCTGATATTCATTCTTTTCTTTCCCAACAGGTAATATATCAGCTTCAGTCAAAGAAATGTATAGTTTGCCAAAAGCATGATCGCTGCATTGTTCTGCAGCCGTGCCAGCATTATGTACTATGTGAGAACTGTGCACCTAGTAAAACAGAATGTCCCTATTGTAGAACAAAAATATTGAAGTGGTGATGTAAAATGACTCGAGGTACTATTTAAAGATTTAGCCCTTTTGAAAAACTACTAATAGATATTACATTTTCTAAATTGCAATGTCTGTTTCATACAGTGATTTGAATTGACTTAGAATACAATGATGTTTGACTGAGAAATCAAATAGTATTATGAATTGGATTGTGTACAGGGGATTTCATCATTATAGCTTTTTGCTCATTTTATGTGCACGTTAACTTCCTGACTGGAAAGCCACACACTCGCATTAGAATATCAAATTAACTCGCTACGCCCTTTCCTCAAATCCTTTGTTTACATTTGTCAGCAATACATTTTGGCCAACCTGACATATTGCTCACACGGTAAATAAAAAAAATGACATGCAAACGGGATTGATGCACGTTGTATACTCAAAAGACATTAACGAGAGTAATTTGGTATTTCTTCCTCCGTGTTTGGCTGTTAACGGATTGGATATACTTTGGAAATATTGTGGATAAAACTGATCTCTTTAAGTTTAATGCACTTAAAAAACCTTTTAAGGCTCCAGAGCTATATATATATATATATATATATATATATATATATATATATATATATATATATATATATATATATATATATAATTTGAAGAAAGGAAACTCACTCACTGTAACTTTACTCTTGAATCTTAACTGAAAAAAAGTTTAATTAGGGCTAATGTCTTTCTCATACTGTAAGTCTTATGGTCATTTTTCAGTTATTTTGATGGTTGGGGGAAATGTTGATAAACCACATATGATCTCAAATGCGAAGAAATCAATGCGTTAACATTTTAAGACTTACTGCCAGGAAATGTCGTGTCACGTAAAACATAAAATGGGCAAAACTCAAACACTTTTCGTTAGTTAAAGAGGAACACAATAAATCAAATAATTCACTCGAGAGCTTTCGGGAAGCAAATCGAGAAATGAAACCACGCTTGCATTCAACACTAAGTAAAGAAAAGAACAGTCATCTTTTGGCCAACTAGAGACAGAAATAAAGTATTAGTGCTGGAACACACCTGTACCTGTAATCACACGAAACCAAGGAAACGACACACTTGACCCATCTTTGTGTTCCTCTTTAAAGTAAAGCCACATTTTCATAAACATCTTTTAAATGCAACCAGTCACGCATCATTAAGTTTGATTTGTTATTGAAGCACTTTGATGACTGGGACTTTATTAAAGGGTATATAGAAATCTGCTTTAAGCTGCTTTGTAGGTATTACTCTTGATTTTCTTTTCTTTCTTTTTTTTAGATTGATATTTTTTTCTATATAAGCTAATGTCTGAAGCTTTTTGTGTGTACTATGAAACATCATTTGGATACTTCGTGTTTCCTATTGTAAAATCATGGCATGGTTCTACATATTAAGATTTCATAAAAAAACAGTACTTAATAGTTTCTACTTTTCATAGTTAGATTTATAAAATTTCAATCAAATAAGTGCACATTTAAAATGCATTTAGGCGTAACCAGCAGCTGTAATATCAGTGAGGCACATGTAACATGTTAAGGCTGTAATTCAATCAGTTATTATTATTTTTTTAGAGATTTATATAGCCTAGCCTATTAGAAAAGCATGTGTTGTATTTGCTAAAAGCCTGAGATGGTGATTTTGTAGGACTCTAGTCTCTTGTCTAGAACATATCGGCCTCTAACTCTAAAGTGCCTTGCCTTAGTTAAAAAGGTTATGTGTAGAATTGTCAGAGCGAAACACAAGTAGTCGAAGCTTGTGCAAAAGGTTTCTGCAAAACGTGTCTTGCAGAAACATTGACGTGTGTATGACCTGAAGCGCGTGTGCGTGTGTGTGTGTGTGTGTGTGTGTGTGTGTGTGTGTGTGTATAAATATATGCCAGTGTATTTGGCCCACTCTCATTACGTTATTATGATAACTGAAAGCAAAACATGGTCAGCACCCGTGTGCTGACTTCCACTTGGAAAGGAACCGTAGTTGACTTGTAAATTGGACAGGACTTGTGCTTAGGTTCCTCTAATTGAAATGACCTTCTACTGTGTTTTTAAAAAAAAAAGCTTTTTATCCATGCGTTAAATTCAATAGAACATCATGTATCTCCAGGTACACCTTTTGCTACTTCTAAATATGAGAAAATGCATTGTTTACATTCATATAAATGACATCTAAGCAACTCAGAGGAAAATAATCCAGAAAGGTTATGGTATTTCAGCATTTATATAATTTGAATTCATTATAGTACAGCGTAAAAGGCAGGCTAAGCACTTCTGGTATTGCATGGTATATATATATTAACCAGCTACTAAAATGAAAAGGAGAAAAAAAAAGTTTGCACTGTGTCACACTGCCAGAATATTTGTATAGACTTAATTTTAGTGTAGTAATGGCTTCATAGCTTCTGCAAGCTTCGCTGCTACTGGAAAAGGTATTAATGTTGTTTCTTGTTATACATTTAGATGTTTGAATGTTGTTGTGCATCCACGGCTCAGATTTCCAAAACTATGAAATAATCTTCCGCATCTAATTTAACTAAATTTAAGTCAAAGGTTCAGTACTTTTGCATATCACTAGGAATGATGTCACAGACCTGTACTGCTGTAGATTGTCCCTTTTTTTTTTTTTAAAGAAAAAATGGTCCGAATGGTAAAAGTACATTTGTTGGGTTTCTCTTCCCCCATTGTATACGGTAGAGCTAGTTTTACAGGGCCGATTTAGTTGATTTAGCCAACTAAAATATTCATGTCTCGTGTGGGAATCTGAAAATCAACCAAAGTGGTGCGCTAGTCGCTGTCCACATGTGTATTCTAGAGAGAAAATGTACCCTTGAACATAATTCCAATAATTCCTACGGTATAATGGGACATATCGGCCTGAATGTGCTAGGCGGAGGAGCACCGAGGCCATCCGGATGAAACTGACAGCATTGTGAGTGGCAGGACTTCTGTTTTTGGATGGATCTTTGCTTTAATATTTCCTCGTATTGAGTAAACAACAGGATTATGCCAATGGCTTTTGCTTCCAACAATAATGGACTTGAGCCCATTTTTTTTTGTTGCAGTTTTACCAAAGACTTTAACTGTTATTTCTTTTTTGTTGTCGCTACATTTCATTATTTGTTTTATTTCAGTAACAAAAACCTAAATTGATTTTAAAACAATAATCACCTAGTACCTTAACTAGATAATGTTCATTAACGGCAATTAATGGCCTCTTTTTCTATCTTAAGTTAGCTATAGTGAGTTGATAACATAAATGGTTAAAAATGCATGGTCCTTACAAAACGTGTATTTGTACATTTGATTTTGTGTTAAGTTTATGGCGTATAGCAGGCCTGTGCAACAGTGGCCGGCACATGCCGATCTTAAGTGAGGATTCAGTGTCAGTATAAATGTTGTCTCCAGTGAAGGAAGGTCAAAGGTGAATGACAAGTGTGCTTCTGAAGTGGCCATATACACCTTGTTTGTTGACGTTGCTTAACTACATAATCTCAATCACTTTGGAAGTTGACGGTTATGCATTATATGCTGTTATGATCGGCCTACAGTGACTGTAAGGGGCTTTCTTTCTATCTGACTCTTGTTTTCTATTTCTTAAAGCAGGGGTCCAAATTAGTTTTTGTAAAATGACGGGACAGGCGACGATTGTGATAAACATTGATGGCAGATACAGACATAAATAAAACTGAGTTGTTCGTAATTTGTTGTTGGTCTCTCAAGTGGTCTACTAGCCCCAATTCAAGTTTAAAATGAAATTATAATAAATGAAAGGAGAAAAAAAATCACTTGATAAGCACAGTTTCCATTTCTTTAGATTTGTTAAATTGATCTCAAGCGGACCAGCTACTTTTCCAAGTACATCTGTGCCTTTTTAATGTTGATTGGTATGAAGAGAATATGTCTCCGAGACAGTGTTTGCTCTCAGTAATATGGCAAAATACAACATGCTGAATTAGAATCAAAATTCCAGTGCCTTACAATATTGTTGTGGACCACAATGGGACCGGGTCCGCTAAAGGGGCCTCTCGATGAAGGCCACTTGAGCTGAAGGGATCGAATGAGACTTGCTCCATCGGTTCCAAAAGAGCAAGTGAAGGTTGGACGTGACTGATAATCGTCTATCTCGGTCTGTATTTGCCATAACGTTCTAAAGAAACAGCAATACTTAACTATTGAATACACAATTTCGATCTCAATAAGTCATTTGGCACCAAAAACTCAATTGTTTGTAAGGAAAAGCACCAAATAGGAAGACTCTTGTAAATGAACTGTAATAGATGTATCATTATGCTCTGCATTGGAATAGTTTAATCTATTTTACATTATTGTTAGTTGTTGTGTTGTCTTTTTGTTTTTAATATTATGAAAATGGAGCCTGACAATTTATGCAATCTTGTATATGACTGATGTATAGAGCTTTTCAAATTAAGTCAAATACAACAGGTGTTGTCGAAAGTAAATAATCTGAATGTGGAACCAGTGGTTCTATACACTTTAGAACATTTCAGTAGAAATGTTATTTTAACATTGAAGCCCTGAAATATTGAATGTATTGTTCTAAATTAGATATAAAATGAACAGGCCACTGAATATTATGGAGCTCAGTTAATTCATTATGATGTAGCATCTATATGTAAATTGCTAATTAATAAAATATATTAGTACTAAACCAAATGCAAGTTTTCACGTATTTGTCAGCATAATAGAGAAATTGAGGATAGAAATGTATTTTTCTCCGGGCGATACGGTGATTTAATAGATAATGTGTTCAA
Source organism: Cyclopterus lumpus (assembly GCF_009769545.1). NCBI lineage: Eukaryota > Metazoa > Chordata > Actinopteri > Perciformes > Cyclopteridae > Cyclopterus > Cyclopterus lumpus. The sequence goes on from NC_046973.1 coordinate 5,383,972, forward strand.
TTTGAGGAAACTGCATTTCATGGATTGATTTACTTAATGTCAGTGGGTTTAGACATTATTTATAGATTAAACAATATGTCCCTTATTTTGTGACGAGCTGTATGGATACGTAGGAAATTCTCTACTGATAATTGTAGACATGATTCTGTTGGTATATTGATTTGTTGGTGCAAGTCTTAGAATACTAGATTATTCTTTTCTACATTGAGTATTGTGTACAGAATATTTTCTGTAGTGCATTACTAGTTTGTTAACACTTGTAAAATTGTTACACTACAGGTATGCAATGGTTTACAGAGTTCACACACTTATTTTTATCATCTTGAGTATTAAAATAATTTTTCATCTGAAATGTGTGTATACCTTTTTTGTCTCAAACTATTTACAGAAGAATGAAATCTGAAAATCAAACTAAATCTGAAATACTGCTTGTGCATTAAAAATGAAATAGACGGGAGGAGGTGGAAGGTGTTTAAAAAAAATTATATAGTACAGTTACTTTTAAACATATTTATATAAACTAAAACAAGTCTCTCCCGGGCAGTTGAATTGTAGATTAGATTTTTCAAAAATGAAAATGCCAACTACCAGCATAACCCTTGTATGCTTGTACTTGTGGACCCATTTGAACTTCATGACACAAGGGTGTCACATTAGGTAGCATATCAAGTTCCAAACAATATTTCACGACAATGAAACAAATCCTAACGCAGCATTACACCTGGTTGGTTTACCTAAAGCAGCTGAATACACAATTTAGATGAATGATGTGAATATATCAATTTCATGTTCTCTTAAATGCTCCATTAGTTTATTAAGATTAACACATGGAAGTCTGTAAGATTATAATTAAACGTATTCTTCCACCCCCCCCATGACTTGTTTTTATGGTCGTGGCTGGAGGGATTACGTATCCGGGTTTGTCCGATTCCATATTCAGAAATGCGATATCTCAGGAACGCCTGTAGTGAATTGTTTTTGCACTCTTGATTTAAGAAATGAACCGATTTGATGTACGTAGACTGTCGATGAGATGCTTCCTGAAAAACAAGTCACAGTACTGTAAGTGTTGACCATTTTGACCAAGTACTGTACATTTAGAGTGTTGTGGCACAAAATCATAAAGAACATCAGATTATTTTTTGTTTTTGTAAAATGACGGGACAGGCCACGATTGTGATAAACATTGATGGCAGATACAGACATAAATAAAACTGAGTTGTTATTCGTAATTTGTTGTTGGTCTCTCAAGTGGTCTACTAGCCCCAATTCAAGTTTAAAATGAAATTATAATAAATGAAAGGAAAAAAAATCACTTGATAAGCACAGTTTCCATTTCTTTAGATTTGTTAAATTGATCTCAAGCTACTTTTCCAAGTACATCTGTGCCTTTTTAACGTTGATTGGTATGAAGAGAATATGTCTCCGAGACAGTGTTTGCTCTCAGTAATATGACAAAATACAAAATTCTAGTCCTTTCAGCAGCTGGCTGCGTCTGATTGACAGGTTTGGCTGGACGATGTATTGCTTAACCCTTTATAGGGCACTCATTGAAATACTTTTGCTATTGGAGGACATAACAATTCTGTTTTACTGTCGTGTTTTACTGCAAGGTTCCTTGCCTGTTTGTGGTAAAGAAAATCCATGAAGTGTATCTATAAAAAAATACAAGAAATACACAAACAAGGTGAAAGGAACATGTTAGATGAAAAAATGCAGTCCTTGAGATCTGCTTCACGTGTTAACCTTTTTCACCCTATTTTTATAGGATTCTGCTCGAAAAACATACCCAAACTAAAAAAGGATGTATCTCCTCTACCACAAGGGCTATTTGAATAATGTTGGTGTTATAATAAAGTAAACACTTGTGAGAATACGTCAGATGTGTAAATATCAGCCTATATGTTACTGGTTAAGATTAAATGAAGATGGCACACAGCACAAATTAAAAGAATTACAGGTTTTGCCTTGTAAAAAACACTTATTATTATGATTATCTCGTTGGAATGATGCAGTTAGTAGGTTTTTTCCTCAGCATCCTAGCACAACATATGAACAGGATCTCTGTAAAGGTTGACTTTGAAAAAGTGAATTAGAACAGAATTAGAGCCTTGTTAGTAAAGACAGTTTAGGCGAGATCTAAAAAATGGGCATTTGGGCACATTTGAGTTTTCTCATGTTTCAGACTATATATCTCACTTTTATATTACTAATTGGGTTCAATACATGCAAATACAGCATAAAAATAGTATTTTGAAATTTGCACACTGTAATGTGATGAAGCGATTTGTGTTGCTGTGTTCTTTTGCTTGTATCTCGGTGGGGGTTGGGTGTAGAGGATTTTAAAAACTATGACTGGAATTTGTGTGGACTTGGTCGCTAGCTTTTTCTGCTAGGGCGTAGCTACGGGTCGCTAGGCCCGGAAAACTGGACATTAAAATGATTTAAGGCAAGTTATGAATATGATACTTGAGTTCTTAATTTTACTATTGTGTGAGTTGTGTTTGGAGCATTTGAAAACGGCTTACTAATTAATGTAGCGTACGTTCTGCTGTTTAATTTGATGTGAAACATTATGATATTATTTTATCATTATCATTATGGTTTTACCTGAAAACCTAGAGTCTCCTAATTCGGACCCTTATTTGGGGGCTGTGGGGTGTAAAAGGTTAAACGTGCTTCAGTTATCGACTGATCCAGTCTCTGTAATAGGATGTCATGATCAATGGTGTCGAACGCAGCACTAAGGTCTAATAATACCAGTACGGAGATGAGTCCTTTATCTGATGCAATTAGGAGGTCATTAGTCATTTTCACTGATTTGAGATACTTTCTCAAGGATCTTAGAGAGGAAGGGAAGGTTAGAGATTGGTCTGTAGTTAGCCAACACCTCTGGATTAAGAGTGGGCTTCTTCAGGAGAGGTTTAATTACAGCTACTTTGAATGAATGTGGTACATGACCTATTAGCAAAGACACATTAACAATATCCAACAGAGAGGTGCCAATTAAAGGCAACACGTCTTTAAGCAGCCTCGTTGGGATGGGGTCTAAGAGACAGGTAGACGGTTTAGAAGTAGAAGGGACCGTTGATGGGAGAAAAGCCATCCAAATATACACCAGGGCATATTACATATATACAGAGGACAGATCGACACTGGTTGAGGGCAGGAGATCATCAATCTTGCCTCTAATAGTTAAAATCTTTTCATTGAAGAAGTTCATGAAGTCATTACTACTGAGGTCTATAGGAATACACGGCTCCACAGAGCTGTGACTCTCTGTCAGCCTGGCTACAGTGCTAAAGAGAAACCTGGGGTTGTTCTCATTTTTCTCTATTACTGATGAGTAATAGGCTGCTCTGGCATTACGGAGAGCCTTTTTATATGTTTTAAGACCATCTCTCCAAACTAAGCGTGATTCTTCTAGATTGATGGAACGCCATATGCTTTCAAGCTTTCGTGATTTATCGTGCAAGATGAGCCCTCTTTTAATGAAACGAGAGCCGGGGGGAGAATCAACTGTCGATTGCACTGTCTGTGAGAAAGAATGCATGAAAGCAACTGACCTGCAAGCCAAACCTCTCCCCCTTTCATCACCCCTCTGGATGACACCGTCAGTGCCTCTGCTCTTGGTCCAGTATGCCACCAGATGGCAGCCTGACCTCAGCAGCTGCTCCAGCATTTCCAGCTGAGAGGTGGAGCATTGAAGGGGAAGAGCAGACAGGTTGTGTGCCAGAGAGCACCGTGTATCCCTGGTACCAATAAACAAGTGGACAAAGGTCATCTGGAACAGAGTCATATTTCAACATCCTTCCAGAGGAGTCCTTGCCAAAGTCACAATAAATGATTAAATCATTTAAAGGCACCCATTTTGCTTTAATTAATGATTGAACCATGAGATCTTTGATGCTTTGACTTCAAAGTAAGATCAGTGCAACGACAATAGTCAGGAAATCGCAAGTACCCGAGTACACCACTAATGCAAACTGAATATAGGGCCCAGCCTAGCTCTGCAGACTTTACAGAGTTATATCAATACATAGAATTATCTGTTCATCAAAATATAACCAGACAAGTAGTCCAAACCCTATATTTGGACCTGATGCCCTTGAAAGTGAAGCACTTTCCAGGTCCTGAGCACACACTGAGTATCTGAAACAAGAAACCTTTTATCAATCCCGACTGAAATGATTGTGGGAGGCAGACCCGCTCCCGTCTCACTGCGCTGGTCTGGGTGCAGCAGAGCCCCTCTGGAAAAAACCCTTGCATCCTGAATTGCTTTCTGATATGATCCCGATCCTATAAAATTGGCGACAGAGCTTTCAACCGTACAATAAGACGAGGCAAGTTCAAGGGACTTCACATAATGCACCGGTACTGTTGCACACATAACAATCCAGTTCTCAAATGTGTACCAGTATGCAGGAGCAGTACAGGGCACTGACCATACATGTCATTGTATGAATGAGCCACATCATGATAGAGTCATCTTGGTCCAGCACATCCAGCAGCCTACTTACAGCATGTTCTCCTCCCGAGGGGTCCTGCACACAGCAGTCAAAGCCTTATGAATCATCAAGGCCTACGTTTTTTGCATGAATGGAGAGATGATTATTATCAGTTAGACTTTCTGCAGGCAGAAGTAAGGTCACCGTGCTTTTGTGCAAGACCACAACATGCAGGCCCACAATTGTGAGGCCACACAGTTGGAGTTCACAGGCTACTTTAGCCAGCGTGGAACACAGTGACCAGCATCTGTGGAGCTGAACAGAATCCATGACGCATTTACGCATTATAAAACACAACTCTGTCCTGATTTACCTCCTGAGTATCACATTAAGGTGGAACAGAGTTCAGAGAAACTGTGACTTAGATCATAATAAGACATAAAGCATGTGCTGCACAAAATACATCAGTCCCTCACATTTACATTGAGTATTTGGTATCCCATTTGTGATTTGAACACATGCAAATCTTACATACATTCAAATGATGTCAACTTATCGTATGATATATCAAATCAAATCAAACTTTATTTCAGATTCAAAGTCCAGATAATACAAAACAATTACATATAATGAAATACACACAAAGGCACAATTAAAATACATGGACTTACCAATGCCTTATAAAGAGACAGCTGTACCAATGTCTCCACAGCTGGCACTGGTAGTGTGTATACTAAACTTTATGTTTGATAAAACCAAGATGAAAAACAAGTCCTTAACCTATCAAATAAATGTATTATACACTCTTATACACAAACTTTTTGTCTTGCAGTTTTGGGGTGTATACGCTGTGGTCTGTAGTGGGGTGATGAGACTTTTCCCAGGATATACGCACACAACTATTATTATTTATTCTCAAATGATGCGATAGGCTCAAATACTTCAAACTGTAGCTGAACTGAAAAGACTCAATTTGAGACTTGGTATCCGATTGCATGTTGTATGTATACAGCTCTCATCTCCTGCTCAAAGAAGAAGAGGGAGGCTTGTCTGAAAGCCACTTCAGGTGTGGCTGACATCAGGACGCTGAGGTAACCGGGGTAATGTTGTGGCAAGAGCTTCCTCATTAAAGCAAAAGCAACGCCCCGTTTAAGAGTGCACACAAGGCCAGGAGACGCCATCAGATGGTCCAGGCTGACCCCCCCCGTATGAGTTCACTTCCTGAGCCTGGAGTCGAGTCAACGCAGGCCGCCACTTCAGGCCAAGCAGCATGAACTCTGTATGTGCATCGCCTTCATCATCAACATTGCAACATAGAAAAATAAAAAGGGGGGTAAGTTAAGAGAATTCTAAATAAATAATTCGCCCACGTACTCGATACTCCTTCATTCTGTTCCGCATTCATACAGGCAGCAACACCAGTCTCAGGAAAACATAGCCTAATAAGATGACAATAGGTATTTGTGCTAATTTGTAATAATTAATTCTAATCTGAATTTGACTAAAAGACAATGTCTTTAAAATGGGATTTTATTAATAACATACATTTTATAATATTGCATGATTATATCTAAATGCATCCCATACAGAGCAGAGGAAGTCAAAACTATATTTCAGGATAATGTCCTGCCAGCTAGCTTTCATTGAGACATTTTGTTGTACAGATTCACAGCATTCATATTATGCTTGATACAAGAAACCAAAACACATGTTCTCTTCTTAAATGTACCATTAGTTTATTAAGATTAACACATGGAAGTCTGTAAGATTATAGTTAAACGTATTCTTCCACCACCGCTTGACTTGTCTGTCTTCGCTACTTTGCTAGTTTTTATGGCCGTGGCTGGAGGGATTACGTCTCCGGGTGTGTTCGATTCCATATTCAGAAATGCGATATCTCAGGAATGCCTGAAGTGAATTTGTTTTTGCACTCTGATTTAAGAAATGAACCGATTCGATTGTGGAGGTCAAAGGTTAAGGACACTGTGACCTCATGTCCGTCCCATTCTCGTGAACGCCTCGAGGGGAATGTCTTCAAATGTGGCGCAAACATCCACCTGAACTCAAAGCTCCTCCCCTCACTTCATTGCAGTTTCTCTGTCTCTTGTCCAACCCAAAAAGTGCCTCAGCTGAGCCAGCGTCTTAATTTGTATCTCCCGGGCCTCTTCCATATTTGCTTCTTATTGGTTAAGCTGTTCAGGTAACACCTTTGCCCTAATCTGCTCATTCGCTGAGCCATCTGTCTGTTGGTGGGTGGGCGTATCCACATGACATCATCACTCCGGGCTCCATGTAGACTGATGGGGTCTCCCTGCAGGGGCTGTTGGGGTTTCCTCCAGGGGTCACACCAGGGGGTCCTCTGTTCATGCTGGGGGGAGGGCATTCCTTTCTACCAGTTGTTCCTCTGCTCCTTGACACACAAAGAGATTCTTTTAACCAGTGTGTGTTTCAGTAATCAATTAAATAACAATCTACACATAGATATTCACTAACAATATCGCAAATTATTAAACAATAACATGCATTCTATAATAACCTGCGTGAAGTTATGGTATATTATTAAATCCTATTTTTTTATTTTAGCCTTAGTAAAGTATCCAATTCTACAGTACACAGGTAATCAGAGAGGCAGGTATCCAAATCGGCAGGCAAAGAGTCCAAACAGGTGAGAGCACGGAAAGGCACACAGGGGTAAATTGCTGGTGAGAGAGAGATTTAACTTGATTAAATGTTTTACACCTGAACATATGAGAGTGAGAGTGAGAGAGTGAGAGAGATTTAACTTTAAATGTTTTAGACCTGAACACGTGAGAGAGAGTGAGTGAGAGAGAGAGAGAGAGTGAAAGAGAGAGAGAGAGATATTTAACTTGTTTAAATGTTTTACACCTGAACACGTGAGAGAGAGTAAGAGTGAGAGAGAGAGAGAGATTGGGAGAGCGATTGGGAGAGAGTGAGAGAGATTTAACTTGTTTAAATGTTTTACACCTGAACACGTGAGAGAGAGTAAGAGTGAGTGAGAGTGAGAGAGAGAGAGAGAGAGATTGGGAGAGCGATTGGGAGAGAGTGAGAGAGTGAGAGAGATATTTAACTTGTTTAAATGTTTTACACCTGAACACTTGAGAGAGAGTAAGAGTGAGTGAGTGTGAGAGAGAGAGAGAGAGAGAGAGAGAGATATTTAACTTGTTTAAATGTTTTACACCTGAACACATGAGAGAGAGAGAGAGAGATTGATTGATTGATTGTTGGAGGCAGGTTTAGGCTCAGGTCAGTAAGGTCAAGTATGTGCGCAAGAAGACATTCTGGCTTGTTGAAATGCAACTTGAAGTCTCTCGTGCTAAAAGGAATATAGTGCACTCGGCAAGCTAGCTGGCTAGCTTCATTGTGCTACCTTGTGCATGTGCGCATCACCGTGACCCGTACCAACTGTTGAGAAGTAACGTTACAGATATACTCTGTTCTTATTGAAATACTTACTTTGATATTGTGTGTGCTATATCATTTTTGTCCTGTGAAACTTTTCCATTTGACTAATTAATGAGAGACATTGCTTTGTATTAATCATGTGTGTACTGCGGTGTAGCTAATCCATCCCATGATGTGGTAAACTAATTTAATTCCTGTAGGTAACGGAAGTGCCATTGAACATTTTGAAATGAAAGTAAAGGCATACACGTTTTAAAACGTTTATTGTCGCGTTGAAGACATTTTCACAACAGTGTATTTTTTTGGATCATTACTACACCAAGTAATACGAACATCTTGAAGACATTTGAGTTTCTTAGCTGTACAGATATGTCTTCCTGCCAGTAAGGTTTGTTCAACCAGCCCAGTCACATAAACGATCGACTAAATTGGGATTCATACTTTGGCACTTAACATTTTGTAAAAGGTCATTTCAAATTGTAGGCCTATATGCCATGGTTTTACAACAATTTTTGACTCCAGATGACAACATGTATCTATCAATAGTAAATGTAAAACAAGAACTTTAATCATCCATTCTTATTACAATTAAAATATTGAAATCAGAGACTGGAAGAATACACATTGTTGAAAATAATCCAGATTACACCAACCATTTCCCCTTACACATCTGTGTGTGTTTGTTCAGCAGCTTTGGAAGAGTTCACTGTCAATATCTCGCAGGTCCTGACCAACTAGACGTGGTGGGCTGGTGCATGTAATATTGTTGAGTATGGTGATGGTTGTGTCGGGCTCTTCCCCCTCTGCGTGAGTCTCCACTTGCCGAGGTATCACCGACGGATTTCTCAAGCTGTAGTTTCTGAGTGGGAGGGCACTGCAATCGCATTTCCACCGGTTCCAAGAGAGCAAAAGTTTTTCCATGTTCTCCGGAAAATCAGGGACCATGCTTGTCAAGGTATTAGCTCTCAGGTCCAGATAGCGCAGTCTTGGGAGTAGCTGCTTTGTGCCATTCTGCAAAAATTGGCGACATTCATTGTGGGACAACAGCAAGTATTCCAAATTCTTTAGGCCAGAGAATGTATGGGTTGTAAGAACCTCCAACTTGTTGAAACTCAAGTCCAGTCCCAATAGGCCCACCAGGTCTGCAAAACTCTGGCGTTCTACCACAGAGATGTTGTTGTGCTGCAAGAAAAGCCTCCGTAAACCAGAGAGTCCAGTGAAAGCTTGAGTTGTGACTCTTTCTAGGCAACCTCTGTCTAGATGGAGACTGTGAAGCTTGGACAGACCTTTGAAAATCTGGTCTGGCAGACTGTGGAAGCAGCTTCCAGACAAGTTGATGACAGCAACATGAGAGAGCCCAGTGAAACTACCTACTTGTGCATCCTGCACTTGGTTGTGCTCTAGCTCTAGGACCTCCAGATGACCAAGCCCCTCAAAGATCCTTTCCCCCAGGGCTCGGATCCTGTTGTGGCTGAGTCGCAGCTCTTCTAAATATTGCAGATCACGAAAAGTCCTGGGCCTAATTCCAGTGATTGAGTTGTTGGAAAGACGTAGCACATGAAGACTATGCAGGCCCAAAAAAGTGTCGTCATGGAGAGAAGTCAGTCTGTTGTTTGTGATATCCATCCATCTTAGTGACTTCATGCCTACAAAGGCTCTGGGTGCCACTGTAACAATCTGATTCTGGGCCAGGTAAAGCTTTTGCAGTTTAGTTAGTTTAACAAACACATTAGCTTTGATGACCTTGAGTTGATTTCCAGTCAGATCCAATTCTTTAAGCTCAGCAAGATTTTGGAAAAGCTGTGGCTGCAAGTAAGCAAGTCTGTTCCCTGCGAGAACAAGCTCCCGTAGACCTTGCAGGTCATGGAAAGCTGTCTCAGGTATAACCGCTAAAGAGTTCCACCCTAGGTTGAGAAGCCACGTGTGAGAGAGTCCTGCAAACAGTCTTTCTTCAAGACGAGTGAGTTGGTTATTATGTAGACTAATTGAAGCAATGTTAGGTGTATTCTGGAAGATTATACCTGGTAACACGCGGAGGTGATTTCGCTCAAGGTGAATGTGTGCAAGAGACCTAAGTCCTTTGAAAGCCTGAGGGTCAAGTGTCACCAACTCGCCACTCTGCAGATTCAAAAAGTCCAGGTTAGAAAGATCCTTAAAAGACGCCGCTGGTAGGGAGGTGAACAGGTTGCCATCCAGCCAGAGGGAATGAGTAGAGGGGGGCATCTCCGACGGGACTTGTGTGAGGTTACGAGCACTGCAGTACATGTTGAGCTCCAAGATGTAGTCATCATGCAGACAGGTGCATCCTTTAGAACATGGAATGGGCTCTTCGGTCACTTTCTCTCCAGCTGTGTCGGGGTCTGGCAACACCAGTGATGTTCCCAGTACCCACAGCACCAACAGCACAATGGTTTGCATACCAGCTGTGGATAGAATATGAACATACAAATATTATAAATACTGACATTCACGACAGAATTCAGACATTTCAGGTCTATATTATATTGCTTACCTTAAATATGAGGGGTCTTGATTTAAGGCAGACAGGCTGTGAAGCACTGAATGAATGAACCTTGTGCAATTGTTTGTATGCTGAATGGAAAGTTCACCAAGCCCCCAAAGCTTCTTTCTTTTTTTTTAAGTTGGCTGCACTGATTTTGTACATTTAACCCATGCATGTCCAATAGACTTGTGTTGAAATTATATTTCATGTACAGACCTGTTTTCACAGAGGTTCATACTTTGTTTTCCCCCAGCATCAACTATGATTATTTGTATTCAATTATCTAATGTCCTTAATGATTATACTGTTAAGTCTGTAAAATGAGAATGGCCTCAGTAAAGGTGTTAGCCATACTTAATTAAGATGTAGTACATTTATCTCCATTGTTCTAAATAAATGTCACATTTATTATATTGTCAAACTAATGAGGGATCCGGTGTATAGTCAGTGGCCTTTGGTGTTTACTAGTCAGGGTCCTGAGTGCATTTGCTGTAGATTTGAACTGATGCACAGATATGGTGAAGAGAGACGATAGAGCTAATGCACCAGACCTTTGATTGCATTCATGATGTTTTCTTATTTCTTATATTTAACTTTATAACAGGCACATGAAATATGGGCTAATATGAGGCAACATTGTATTTCCCTTGCTACCTCAAACTTGGAAGTGTATTCCACAGTTGTGACATTCTTACTAGTCACACCTTTTCCTGACTGAATGTAGACAGCCTCTGCATATCCCAAGACCACAGACTTGAAACTAATCATAGCAATATTTCTGTTAGGAAAATAGTAATACTGTAAGACATAACTCTCCAAGTTGTAACACCATTGCTGTCTCTTCACAGACCCACTCGCTCTGCTCTCTTCATGGAAAAGGCTAATAATAATAATACAGAATATTATTATTACAATGTTGCAAAAATGCAACATTGGGCTTTATTGATTTATTATCAATTGATTTGATTTATCTGCTGTTCAAATTAAGAATCAGATGGGCTCGTTTGAGTATTTTAGAAACTGCGGATCCACTGGGATTTTACCAGTTAAATTCATGTAATTTGTATTGTCAATACAATTCATTTTTAAAAAACATATTTTGATATAATTTCATCGCCTAATCTATGGACTTGGTTCAAATTAATGTGGGGATATCTGTAGGCTCTAAGACCTCGCTGTTATGTTTTCTCAAAATTCCCCCAAACAACATTGTTTTCTTGATTGGAGACCCGGTGAAGACAGCTTAAAATGTAGAAAACATTTTTACATCAATAAAATTAATGCTTGTTCCTCCTTATCACATCTCTTTGTTTTATTTGAATGAAACCAACTGTATGCACCTGTCTGCACAATAAACCATAACACCAGTGTCACTTGAGTTTCATTCACTTATTTGACGATGCAGGATGAGGTCAGTTCCAAAGGTCCATTTCCTAATCACATCTATGATTTGTAATGACTAACTTTCTGTTTACTCTTTTTCTTCGTATTTGAGTTCTTTTAGACAACCATGAACTGGTCATGCTCTAAAGGACAACCGGATCCAGATAACACTGATTGCACATGAATTTTATAGATTTATTTGCCAAAACTGGATTGATAACGCTACAAAGAAAATGTATCATCTTGAATATATATATACTCTTAAGTTGTTAATGTCAGTTGCTCAAATCTGGTCTTCTGCAGTGAATAAGTAGGCACCGTGATATCAGGCAGGCAGGGTTAGTGATGCAACCTTACCTGCTGTAGTTGCCTATAACTAACGTTAATTAGATTTACTGGCACATTATCTTTCTCCTTATTTTAATTACATTTTGGACGATTGTAGACATTTTTATTCTCCATGCAATCATTTATGTAAATTGGTGCTAAATTTAGATCTAAAATCAATATTTTTGAATGTGAAGATCCTGTTTAGTTGAAGAGTAAATCTGGCACACATTTGGGTAATAATGACTCGAGTATCTTCTGTATTCCAGTCGCATTCATTTGAAAATGTTTTTGTGATTAAAAACACATTTTGTTATGTCACATACCAAAAATAAAGACTTGATTTTTGCGAAAAGAACAATATATCCTGACTGAAACCTTTTTTGAATATGCGTATGTCCGACCAACCAATCAATCTCAATTTCACTGATCCTGACTAAAGTCGTGCTGTAGTCTGAGGAAATGGAGGGAACTAATGAATTCTAGCAAGTATTTTTCTTGCCAGTAGAGGGCACTGCTGCTCTGTGGTCACATGCAGGCCTCACAGCTTGGTAGGCTTTTTGTAAAGGGCTCTCTGAGCCTTTAAACTCATCTAGTTGTTTCATGCTAAATAGAGTGTGACCAGAAGTGATAAGAGATCAAGTGATGATTTTAAATATATTGATCGAGTACTGGATTCAATATTGGTGAGCTGTTGCCCTAATATTTCCTGATGTCTTTGAACAAAGAACAATATATTAATATGAAAGGGCTGTTTATGCTCCATAGAGCCTCCTCTCTACCTCCTTCTGTTTCATGGATTGGAGTTCCATTCATACATTGTCATATTCATGTAATGTGTTTATGTAACTTTGTAAATGCTGTTCATTCTGTACACATGACATCTATTGCATCTGTCCATCCGGGGAGAGGGATCCTCCTCTGTTGCTCTCCTGAAGGTTTCTTCCCTTTTTACCCTGTGAAAGGTTATTTTTGGGGAGTTGTTCCTGATCCGATGTGAGGTCAAAGGTCAGGGATGTCCTATGTGTACAGATTGTAAAGCCCAATGAGGCAAATTTGTGATATTGGGCTATACAAAATAAACTGAATTAAAAATTTAAAAATTGAATTGAAATTGAATTGAATATAGAGTCATTTTACAACGGGAGAAATAAAACACTGCAGTTTTAACTGCTGCCTCAGTGAAACAATTGCCAAATGGCTTCCATATAGTGAGTGTCTTGTGATTGTTTCTCCCGTGACAAACCCCTCTAATTGGCTCATTCCCCGGCACTCTGAGACACTAAGGTTGCCGTGTTTGTCAGTTATGGGCGTCCTAAGTGGAGAAGAAGAGTCTTAATAGTAAGCAGCAGAGCCTTCCACTGTGCCGGTAAATGTTTTGACTCGGCTCCGCGTTGCTTCTGGAAGGATAATCTCCTCGAATTATTCCAGATAAATGTGATGCTCCCCTCAGAGGTGGAGAGCGGGGCCTGAAAGACGTGATGTCAATCTAAATTTTGACGGCTGCATGCTGATCAGTGTAGAAACCCATCATAATGTCTACTTCGATCTAGCGCTCTGCAAATGTCAGAGAACTCTGGACATGCAATGCAAAGGAAGGCAAGAACAAACTTTTAGGATCCATTAAAAACATCAACTGTACGTAACGGTTTTCCAGATTAGTTCGGCTGCTGCTGTTAGGTCTGTTGAAGTCACTATATGTGCAGTTTTTTTTGTATTGAAAGACATTTTGAACTATTGTCTGTCAGCCCCACAAACAAAACTAAAAGTGTACTTGATTTTTGCATTGTGAATGAATATATAACATAGTCAGAGTCTTGTCAGTTATCTATCCCATCTTTACCTTTGACCTCAACTTTAACTTTATTATCCCCAAAGGGACATTTGTCTCACAGCCAATCAGAACACAGAACACAGATTTGAACACAAAACATAATGAATACAGAAAACACACTACTACCACTACTACTACCAATATATAGAGATATCCAGGGCTTCCCCGTCTTGGTCGATAAGTCAACTAATCGTCCATTTAGTTCTCAGTCTTATTTATTTAGTTTTGTCATTTTTAAAAATCAAGGGCCCCCTCGTTGATTTATTTATTTATTTTGTCAGCCTACAATTCATAACAGCCTACAATTCACAACAATTATTCAAAATACTTTTTTTTTCAAAATGACAGCTGTAGTACAGCAGGGAGGAGCCCCTTGATATATGGTATTAATCTTGTCAGCCTACACGTTATAACAGTGGAGCTATTGAATAATGTTTCCATAAAATAACTTTAAAAATTCATACAAAATATTAAAAATACATTTTTCCCAAAATTAGAGCTGTAGTACAGCAAGGAGGGGCCCCTTGATTTATGGTATTCATTTTGTCAGCCTACACTTTATAACAGTGGAGCTATTGAATAATGTTTCCATATAATAACTTTAGAAATTCATAAAAAATATTCAAAATTAATTTCCACCAAAATTACAGCTGTAGTACAGCAAGGAGGGGCCCCTTGATGTATGGTATTAATTGGGTCAGCCTACACTTTATAACAGTGGAGCTATTGAATAATGTTTCCATAAATTAATACAATTTAAATATTCATACAAATTATTCAAAATATATTTTTTTCGAAATTACAGCTGTAGTACAACAAAGAGGAGCCCCTTGATTTATGGTATTCATTTTGTCAGACTCCACTTTATTACAGTGGAGCTATTGAATATTTTTTGAGTATGCATTTTCCGGATTGCACTTTGTAGACGGTCCCTGCGCTCACGTCTCCCTGCTGGCGGCACATTGAGACTAATGTTATTCGAGACCGGCCCGTTTTGGAAAAATGAAGGTTGTAGCTTGATGTCGACATCACGACGGTCACACAGAGATGTCGTTAGTCTTTTAACTCCGTTTTGCAAAAGAGTTATTGAGCCGGGAAGTCCGAATCTGTGAATCTCTTTCCAACTTTACCGAACTGCACATGTGATGCTTCCATGGTTCGTTGCAGGCTTATGATGAGTCTGATGTAAAGTGTCAATGGCAACTGTTTATTCTCCACAACACTGAATGATCTTACGAGAGATGTTTGAAATATAATGTGTGTAAGTAAACCTGTCGGTTGCACCGCTTGCTTCGCGACCGCATCTGTCACATTGTAGGTTGAATTCTGTGTTGGAAGCAGTGGATTCAACATTTGAATGCTGTCCTGAGGCTCCACATTAACCTCATCATTATGGACGTCAGTACTGTCAGTATCGGGGTGACTCACTGTAAACTAACCATTTGTTCACCTCCGTACTGAAGACCTTGACAGTGAGCATTTTTAAGTTGTACCACACTCCCACCTCCTCTTTAGGTAACATCAACGTTTCATGTTTTACTCTTGCTTCATTACAGAGAACGTTCAACTTTTCAAATGTACCTTTTACCTCTTTGTCATAACTTTCATCACTGTGGCAGTGGGGTGTGGTTAGACTCAGCTGTAGAGTGGGTGGAGCGGGGGTGTGGCTCAGGGAACAGTGCCGGAATGATGTCTAATCAGTCTCAGCTGGGGCTGAGGGTTAATCAGCCTCAGCTGGGGTTAATTGGGTTGTCTTTTCTCAATAAAGAGCAGGAGGGACTGAGAGGCGAGAGGAAAGAGCGTCACCGAGCCTGTATGTGTGTTTGTTGGTAATAAAAGCATTTTGGAACTACCTCAAGCTGTGTGCTGCCTCTGTGCAAGTCCGAGACTCACCGGGTAACAGAGAAACCTGTTACAATCACCAATCAAAAATTACCTTTTTGAGGTTGTGTGCTCTTTGCAGTTTCGTATTTCTTTCTTTTTGCAGACTCATAATTTTAGTAGTTTTTAGTTTGAAATGTTATTTATTTGTAATGTTGTAGGTCTTCTCAACGGAAACCAAAAAGTGCACTCCTTGTCCAAACCCAGTTGTATTTTCCCAAAAGAAACTAATGAAAGAAATCAAACCGTATGTTTGTCTAACACTACCTACTTCTGCACGGTCAAAAGACTGTGTGCTCCTGCCAGTCTAGCAACACCTGGCCTTAGTTTTCCTCTTGATTATATTGGCCTGTCTCAATTGACAGTCGCCGCCCTACGCCCCCTAGTGGTGGGAGGTCCAACAAAACACAAGTAAACAAAATGGCTCTTACAGTGGTGTCTACAGTGTCTCTGACAGTTTTCTGTGGAAACCTCACGGTGTCAACATAAACAGAACTGTAAACATAAACCAGTTGTTTGCCTGAAACACAACGTCCATGGAGTCCACAACGTCCATGGAGTCCACATAGCTGCGTTTGTGGCACTCGGGGAACATTAACTGTTATTTTAGTTCGAGCCGTTTTTTACATTACATTACATTACATTACATGTCATTTAGCTGACGCTTTTATCCAAAGCGACTTACAATAAGTGCATTAAACCGTGAGTCCAAACTCAGAACAACAAGAATCAAGCAAGTACAATTTCTTCAATAAAGTTAAACTACAAAGTACTATCCGTAAGTGCCATTTAAGTGCTACTGAAGTGCTATCGGTAAGGGACATTTAAGTGCTACTACGGCATTTAAGTGCTACCTATTCAAGGTATAGTCGAAAGAGATGTGTTTTTAGTTTGCGCCGGAAGATGTAGAGACTTTCTGCTGTCCTGATGTCAATGGGGAGCTCGTTCCACCAATGAGGAGCCAGCACAGCAAACAGTCGTGATTTAGCTCGAAGTGAAGGAGCTACAAGCAGATTGGCAGAAGCCGAGCGAAGTGAACGGGCTGGGGTGTACGGTTTGACCATGTCCTGGATGTAGGCTGGACCCGATCTGTTCGCAGCACGGTACGCAAGTACCAATGTTTTGAAGCGGATGCGGGCGGCCACTGGTAACCAGTGAAGGTCGCGGAGGAGCGGAGTAGTGTGGGTAAATTTCGGTCGGTTGAAGACCAGTCGAGCAGCTGCATTCTGGATGAGCTGTAGAGGTCGAATGGCATTAGCAGGTAGACCTGCCAAGAGGGAGTTGCAATAGTCCAGCCGTGAGATGACCAGAGCCTGGACCAGAACCTGTGCCGCCTTCTGAGTGAGAAGGGGTCGGATTCTCCTGATGTTGTACAGCATGTACCTACAGGAGCGTGTTATTGCGGCAATGTTGGCAGTCAGGGATAGTTGACTGTCGAGCGTCACTCTGAGGTTCCTGGCAGTCGGAGTCGGAACCAGCACTGAGTTGTTGAAGTTAATAGTTAGGTCGTGGGTGGGAGAGCCTTTTCCTGGAAGGAGAAGTTCAGTCTTGTCCGGGTTAATTTTCAGGTGGTGTGCGGACATCCACTGAGAGATGTCGGTCAGACAGGCAGAGATCCGTGCTGCTACCCGTGCTTCAGATTGGGGAAACGAGAGGATCAGTTGGGTGTCGTCAGCATAGCTGTGGTAGGTGAAGCCATGCGAGCGAATGACAGAGCCAAGAGAGTTGGTGTACAGAGAGAAGAGAAGAGGACCAAGGACTGAACCCTGAGGGACCCCGGTAGTCAGAGGACAAGGCTCAGACACAGATCCTCTCCAGGTTACCCGGTAAGAGCGGTCGGTGAGATAAGATGAGAAGAGTGAGAGCGCGGTGCCTGAGATACCCAGGTCCTGGAGGGAGGACAAGAGGATCTGGTGGTTCACTGTGTCAAAGGCAGCGGAAAGGTCTAGAAGGATGAGGACAGAGGAGAGAGAGGCTGCTCTAGCAGTGTGAAGCTGCTCAGAGACAGCAAGGAGGGCAGTCTCTGTTGAGTGGCCTGTTTTGACTGTTCTGCCTATTATTCTGCGTCATATTCACCACCATAACCTGAACACACCGACTTTCAACTCAACGACACACAAGAACAACACATAACAACCAATGAAACGGTACTAAAATGACGCAAGAGACTGGCAGGTGTGAGTTTGAAACATAGCTGGCTTTGACAAAGGCATATCACCCACAAATCCTTATTCTATGATGTAGATGGTGGCGTTATTCATCAGGCAATATTGAACATGACTAAATTACAAGACGCAATGGCCAAAGATGATATCCCGGAACCTGATCTCCTCATGCGCCTATGGCGTACCTGGAGAAGTACACTGATCTCTGTAGGAATTATCGTGTTGGCTTTCTTCATTTTCATAACCTGTTTCATACAAAATATGTGTTTCTGTGAACTGGTTCAAGAGCAGAGCAACAGGGAGGATCAGATGGGAGAACAGATGACCAAAACCTGACCTACTTTGTTTTATGTCTTGTTGAAACCAAGACGCTCTCCTCTTTGTTCTGCTATCAGTTCCTTATCCAAGACATACACATATTCCTTCTCTGTCATCATTTGGGGGCCATGGAGGAGGGTGCATATGCTGTATAAATAAAAGTGTAACACAATGTATCAACGAAAGAACCTCCGATAGCTCACCGAGTGTGGCTGTTGAACGTTCTCCCAGCTTGTAAGCTTCATAAGCGGAAAGACAACGTTGATTCCTTTGAAGACTCTGTTTGTTACAATTCAATATTTGAACCACAACTCTATTCCTGATCATACATAGAAATCTTCCACCACAATAAATTATATATATACATATATATATATATATATATATATATATATATATATATATAGGAACTAATGTCCTGGTCTAATATAAGCTTTTCTTAATTTCCTGGCCTAAAGTGACTGTTTCACCCGTCCTGGGTCTAACGTGACCTTTTTCGTATCTGCTGGTCTAACGTGACCGTTGGAAAAATGGCTTGATTTAAAATGAACATTTTGGTAAAATCCATGCTGTACAATATCTAAGTTGATGTGAAATACAGACCTTTTTGATACCGACATTCCAGGATTATTAACATGTTTCAATATGTGCAAGATTAACAGTATTAAAACGTTTTTTTTAAGTGAATTAAAAAGATAAATATTTCGAAAGAAAAGATTAATTCATTTAGTTTTTATTATTTTCAAAGCAGCAGCAACTCTGGTCAGTCGGTCGGTAGGTAGGTAGGTAGGTAGGTATGTAGGTAGGTAGGTAGGTAGGTAAGTAGGTAGGTAGCAAGCAGCAGCAGCTCCGGTCGGTAGGTAGGTAGATAGCAGCAGCAGCAGCTCCGGTGGGTAAGTAGGTAGGTAGGTAGGTAGATAGCAGCTCCGGTCGGTAGGTAGGTATGTAGGTAGGTAGGTAGCAGCAACAGCTCCGGTCGGTCGGTAGGTATGTAGGTAGGTAGATAGCAGCAGCAGCTCTGGTCGGTAGGTAGGTAGCAGCAGCAGGTAGGTAAAAGCAGCAGCAGCTCCGGTAGGTAGATAGCAGCAGCAGCTCCGGCCGGTCTGTCGGTAGGTATGTAGGTAGGTATGTAGGTAGGTAGATAGCAGCAGCAGGTAGGTAGGTAGAAGCAGCAGCAGCTCCGGTAGGTAGGTAGGTAGGTAGTAGCAACTCCGGTAGGTAGGTAGGTATGTAGGTCGGTAGGTAGCAGCAGCAGCTCCGGTCAGTCGGTAGGTAGGTAGATAGCAGCAGCAGCTCCGGTCGGTAGGTAGGTAGGTAGGTAGCAGCAGCTCCGGTAGGTAGGTAGGTAGGTAGGTAGGTATGTAGGTCGGTAGGTAGCAGCAGCAGGAAGGTAGAAGCAGCAGGTAGGTAGCAGCAGCAGCTCCGGTACATAGGTAGGTAGAGGCAGCAGCAGCTCCAGTCGGCCGTTCTGTAGGTAGGTAGGTAAATAAAAAGTCAAGTTTGGATCTCGTTACGTTAAAGTAAAAGTTCAGACTTTTCGGGAGCAATTTATGTTCAGTGTCTTGCTCAAGGACTATTTATAATACAATATTTAAATCTATGTGTGTGTAGTTTATGTTTAAATTGACGCTTTGTGATTGAACTAATAACTGTCACACGAGGTGCCACCAGATCACATATATCACATATATCACATATGTTCCAATTTAAAACACAGAGGGCTCAACCCTCGGGAGCAATTTAGGTTCAGTGTCTTGCTCAAGGACACTTGAATATTTTAATCTATGTGTGTGTAGTTTATGTTTAAATTTAAATGTCGGTCGGTAGGTAGGTAGATAGCAGCAGCAGCAGCTCCGATCGGTAGGTAGGTATGTAGGTAGGTAGATAGCAGCAGCAGCTCCGGTCGGTAGGTAGGTAGGTAGATAACAGCTCCGGTCGGTAGATAGCAGCAGCAGCTCCGGTCGGTAGGTAGGTATGTAGGTAGGTAGGTAGCAGCAGCAGGTAGGTAGAAGCAGCAGCAGCTCCGGTAGGTAGATAGCAGCAGCAGCTCCGATCGGTCGGTCGGTCGGTCGGTAGGTATGTAGGTAGGTAGGTAGCAGCAGCAGGTAGGTAGAAGCAGCAGCAGCTCCGGTAGGTAGGTAGGTAGCAGCAGCTCCGGTAGGTAGGTAGGTATGTAGGTCGGTAGGTAGCAGCATCAGGTAGGTAGAAGCAGCAGCAGCTCCGGTCAGTCGGTAGGTAGGTAGGTAGATAGCAGCAGCAGCTCCGGTCGGTAGGTAGGTATGTAGGTAGCAGCAGCTCCGGTAGGTATGTAGGTCTGTAAGTAGCAGCAGCAGGAAGGTAGAAGCAGCAGGTAAGTAGCAGCAGAACCTCCGGTACGTAGGTAGGTAGAGGCAGCAGCAGCTCCAGTCGGCCGTTCTGTAGGTAGGTAGGTAAATAAAAAGTCAAGTTTGAATCTCGTTACGTTAAAGTAAAAGTTCAGACTTTTCGGGAGCTATTTATGTTCAGTGTCTTGCTCAAGGACTATATATAATACAATATTTAAATCTATGTGTGTGTAGTTTATATTTAAATTTACGCTTTGTGATTTAACTAATAACTGTCACACGAGGTGCCACCAGATCACATATATCACATATGTTCCCATTTAAAACACAGAGGGCTCAACCCTCGGGAGCAATTTAGGTTCAGTGTCTTGCTCAAGGACACTTGAATATTTTAATCTATGTGTGTGTAGTTTATGTTTAAATTTAAATGTCGGTCGGTCGGTCGGTAGGTAGATAGCAGCAGCAGCTCCGATCGGTAGGTAGGTATGTAGGTAGGTAGATAGCAGCAGCAGCTCCGGTCGGTAGGTAGGTAGGTAGATAACAGCTCCGGTCGGTAGGTAGGTAGGTAGGTAGCAGCAGCAGGTAGGTAGAAGCAGCAGCAGCTCCGGTAGGTAGATAGCAGCAGCAGCTCCGGTCGGTCGGTCGGTAAGTATGTAGGTAGGTAGGTAGCAGCAGCAGGTAGGTAGAAGCAGCAGCAGGTAGGTAGAAGCAGCAGCAGCTCCGGTATGTAGGTAGGTAGCAGCAGCTCAGGTAGGTAGGTAGGTAGCAGAAGCAGCTCCGGTCAGTCGGTAGGTAGGTAGGTAGATAGCAGCAGCAGCTCCGGTCGGTAGGTAGGTATGTAGGTAGGTAGGTAGCAGCAGCTCCTATAGGTAGGTATGTAGGTCGGTAGGTAGCAGCAGCAGGAAGGTAGAAGCAGCAGGTAGGTAGCAGCAGAAGCTCCGGTACGTAGGTAGGTAGAGGCAGCAGCAGCTCCAGTCGGCCGTTCTGTAGGTAGGTAGGTAAATAAAAAGTCAAGTTTGGATCTCGTTACGTTAAAGTAAAAGTTCAGACTTTTCGGGAGCAATTTATGTTCAGTGTCTTGCTCAAGGACTATATATAATACAATATTTTAATCTATGTGTGTGTAGTTTATATTTAAATTTACGCTTTGTGATTGAACTAATAACTGTCACACGAGGTGCCACCAGATCACATATATCACATATATCACATATGTTCCAATTTAAAACACAGAGGGCTCAACCCTCGGGAGCAATTTAGGTTCAGTGTCTTGCTCAAGGACACTTGAATATTTTAATCTATGTGTGTGTAGTTTATGTTTAAATTTAAATGTCGGTCGGTCGGTCGGTAGGTAAGTAGGTAGATAGCAGCAGCAGCTCCGGTCGGTAGGTAGGTAGGTAGGTAGGTAGGTAGATAGCAGCTCCGGTCGGTAGGTAGGTAGGTAGGTAGGTAGGTGGGTAGCAGCAGCAGCTCCGGTCGGTCGGTAGGTATGTAGGTAGCAGCAGCAGGTAGGTAGAAGCAGCAGCAGCTCCGGTAGGTAGATAGCAGCAGCTCTGATCGGTCGGTCGGTATGTATGTAGGTAGGTAGGTAGCAGCAGCAGGTAGGTAGAAGCAGCAGCAGCTCCGGTAGGTAGGTAGGTATGTAGGTCGGTAGGTAGCAGCAGCAGATAGGTAGAAGCAGCAGCAGCTCCGGTCAGTCGGTAGGTAGGTAGGTAGATAGCAGCAGCAGCTCCGGTCGGTAGGTAGGTATGTAGGTAGTAGGTAGCAGCAGCTCCGGTAGGTATGTAGGTCGGTAGGTAGCAGCAGCAGGAAGGTAGAAGCAGCAGGTAAGTAGCAGCAGAAGCTCCGGTACGTAGGTAGGTAGAGGCAGCAGCAGCTCCAGTCGGCCGTTCTGTAGGTAGGTAGGTAAATAAAAAGTCAAGTTTGGATCTCGTTACGTTAAAGTAAAAGTTCAGACTTTTCGGGAGCAATTTATGTTCAGTGTCTTGCTCAAGGACTATATATAATACAATATTTTAATCTATGTGTGTGTAGTTTATGTTTAAATTTAAATGTCGGTCGGTCGGTCGGTAGGTAGGTAGATAGCAGCAGCAGCTCCGGTCGGTCAATAGGTATGTAGGTAGGTAGATAGCAGCAGCAGCAGCTCCGGTCGGTAGGTAGGTAGGTAGATAGCAGCTCCGGTCGGTAGGTAGGTATGTAGGTAGGTAGGTAGCAGCTCCGGTCGGTCGGTAGGTATGTAGGTAGGTAGAAGCAGCAGCAGCTCCGGTATGTAGATAGCAGCAGCAGCTCCGGTCGGTCGGTCGGTCGGTAGGTATGTAGGTAGGTAGGTAGCAGCAGCAGGTAGGTAGAAGCAGCAGTAGCTCCGGTAGGTAGATAGCAGCAGCAGCTCCGGTCGGTAGGTAGGTATGTAGGTCGGTAGGTAGCAGCAGCAGGAAGGTAGAAGGAGCAGGTAAGTAGCAGCAGAAGCTCCGGTGCGTAGGTAGGTAGAGGCAGCAGCAGCTCCAGTCGGCCGTTCTGTAGGTAGGTAGGTAAATAAAAAGTCAAGTTTGGATCTCGTTACGTTAAAGTAAAAGTTCAGACTTTTCGGTAGCAATTCATGTTCAGTGTCTTGCTCAAGGTTTATATATAATACAATATTTTAATCTATGTGTGTGTAGTTTATGTTTAAATTTAAATGTCGATCGGTCGGTAGGTAGGTAGATAGCAGCAGCTCCGGTCGGTCGGTAGGTATGTAGGTAGGTAGATAGCAGCAGCAGCTCCGGTCGGTAGATAGGTAGGTAGATAACAGCTCCGGTCGGTTGGTAGGTATGTAGGTAGGTAGGTAGCAGCAGCAGCTCCGGTCAGTCGGTATGTAGGTAGGTAGGTAGCAGCAGCAGGTAGGTAGAAGCAGCAGCAGCTCCGGTAGGTAGATAGCAGCAGCAGCTCCGGTCGGTCGGTCGGTATGTAGGTAGGTAGCTAGCAGCAGCAGGTAGGTAGAAGCAGCAGCAGCTCCGGTAGGTAGGTAGTTAGCAGCAGCTCCGGTAGGTAGGTAGGTATGTAGGTCGGTAGATAGCAGCAGCAGGTAGGTAGAAGCAACAGCAGCTCTGGTCAGTCGGTAGGTATGTAGGTAGTAGGTAGCAGCAGCTCCGGTAGGTATGTAGGTCGGTAGGTAGCAGCAGCAGGAAGGTAGAAGCAGCAGGTAAGTAGCAGCAGAAGCTCCGGTGCGTAGGTAGGTAGAGGCAGCAGCAGCTCCAGTCGGCCGTTCTGTAGGTAGGTAGGTAAATAAAAAGTCAAGTTTGGATCTTGTTACGTTAAAGTAAAAGTTCAGACTTTTCGGGAGCAATTCATGTTCAGTGTCTTGCTCAAGGACTATATATAATACATTATTTTAATCTATGTGTGTGTAGTTTATGTTTAAATTTAAATGTCGATCGGTCGGTAGGTAGGTAGATAGCAGCAGCAGCTCCGGTCGGTAGATAGGTAGGTAGATAACAGCTCCGGTAAGTTGGTAGGTATGTAGGTAGGTAGATAGCAGCAGCAGCTCCGGTCAGTCGGTATGTAGGTAGGTAGGTAGCAGCAGCAGGTAGGTAGAAGCAGCAGCAGCTCCGGTAGGTAGATAGCAGCAGCAGCTCCGGTCGGTCAATAGGTATGTAGGTAGGTAGGTAGCAGCAGCAGGTAGGTAGAAGCAGCAGCAGCTCCGGTAGGTAGGTAGTTAGCAGCAGCTCCGGTAGGTAGGTAGGTATGTAGGTCGGTAGATAGCAGCAGCAGGTAGGTAGAAGCAGCAGCAGCTCTGGTCAGTCGGTAGGTATGTAGGTAGTAGGTAGCAGCAGCTCCGGTAGGTATGTAGGTCGGTAGGTAGCAGCAGCAGGAAGGTAGAAGCAGCAGGTAAGTAGCAGCAGAAGCTCCGGCACGTAGGTAGGTAGAGGCAGCAGCAGCTCCAGTCGGCCGTTCTGTAGGTAGGTAGGTAAATAAAAAGTCAAGTTTGGATCTCGTTACGTTAAAGTAAAAGTTCAGACTTTTCGGGAGCAATTCATGTTCAGTGTCTTGCTCAAGGACTATATATAATACAATATTTTAATCTATGTGTGTGTAGTTTATGTTTGAATTTAAATGTCGATCGGTCGGTCGGTCGGTAGGTAGCAGCAGCAGCTCCGGTCGGTCGGAAGGTATGTAGGTAGGTAGATAGCAGCAGCTCCGGTCGGTAGATAGGTAGGTAGATAACAGCTCCGGTCGGTTGGTAGGTATGTAGGTAGGTAGGTAGCAGCAGCAGCTCCGGTCGGTCGGTATGTAGGTAGGTAGGTAGCAGCAGCAGGTAGGTAGAAGCAGCAGCAGCTCCGGTAGGTAGATAGCAGCAGCAGCTCCGGTCGGTCGGTCGGTCGGTAGGTATGTAGGTAGGTAGGTAGCAGCAGCAGGTAGGTAGAAGCAGCAGTAGCTCCGGTAGGTAGATAGCAGCAGCAGCTCCGGTCGGTAGGTAGGTATGTAGGTCGGTAGGTAGCAGCAGCAGGAAGGTAGAAGCAGCAGGTAGGTAGCAGCAGAAGCTCCGGTACGTAGGTAGGTAGAGGCAGCAGCAGCTCCAGTCGGCCGTTCTGTAGGTAGGTAGGTAAATAAAAAGTCAAGTTTTGATCTTGTTACGTTAAAGTAAAAGTTCAGACTTTTCGGGAGCAATTTATGTTTAGTGTCTTGCTCAAGGACTATATATAATACAATATTTAAATCTATGTGTGTCTAGTTTATATTTAAATTTACGCTTTGTGATTGAACTAATAACTGTCACACGAGGTGCCACCAGATCACATATATCACATATGTTCCAATTTAAAACACAGAGGGCTCAACCCTCGGGAGCAATTTAGGGTCAGTGTCTTGCTCAAGGACACTTGAATATTTTAATCTATGTGTGTAGTTTATGTTTAAATTTAAATGTCGGTCGGTCGGTCGGTTGGTAGGTAGGTAGATAGCAGCAGCAGCTCCGGTCGGTAGGTAGGTAGGTAGATAACAGCTCCGGTCGGTAGGTAGGTAGGTAGGTAGCAGCAGCAGCTCCGGTCGGTCGGTAGGTATGTAGGTAGGTAGGTAGCAGCAGCAGGTAGGTAGAAGCAGCAGCAGCTCCGGTAGGTAGATAGCAGCAGCAGCTCCGGTCGGTAGGTAGGTATGTAGGTAGGTAGCAGCAGCAGGTAGGTAGAAGCAGCAGCAGCTCCGGTAGGTAGATAGCAGCAGCAGCTCCGATCGGTCGGTCGGTAGGTATGTAGGTAGGTAGGTAGCAGCAGCAGGTAGGTAGAAGCAGCAGCAGCTCCGGTAGGTAGGTAGGTATGTAGGTCGGTAGGTAGCAGCAGCAGGTAGGTAGATAGCAGCAGCAGCTCCGGTCGGTAGGTAGGTATGTAGGTAGTAGGTAGCAGCAGCTCCGGTAGGTATGTAGGTCGGTAGGTAGCAGCAGCAGGAAGGTAGAAGCAGCAGGTAAGTAGCAGCAGAAGCTCCGGTGCGTAGGTAGGTAGAGGCAGCAGCAGCTCCAGTCGGCCGTTCTGTAGGTAGGTAGGTAGGTAAATAAAAAGTCAAGTTTGGATCTCGTTACGTTAAAGTAAAAGTTCAGACTTTTCGGGAGCAATTCATGTTCAGTGTCTTGCTCAAGGACTATATATAATACAATATTTTAATCTATGTGTGTGTAGTTTATGTTTAAATTTAAATGTCGATCGGTCGGTAGGTAGGTAGATAGCAGCAGCAGCTCCGGTCGGACGGTAGGTATGTAGGTAGGTAGATAGCAGCAGTAGCTCCGGTCGGTAGATAGGTAGGTAGATAACAGCTCCGGTCGGTTGGTAGGTATGTAGGTAGGTAGGTAGCAGCAGCAGCTCCGGTCAGTCGGTATGTAGGTAGGTAAGTAGCAGCAGCAGGTAGGTAGAAGCAGCAGCAGCTCCGGTAGGTAGATAGCAGCAGCAGCTCCGGTCGGTCGGTCGGTATGTAGGTAGGTAGCTAGCAGCAGCAGGTAGGTAGAAGCAGCAGCAGCTCCGGTAGGTAGGTAGTTAGCAGCAGCTCCGGTAGGTAGGTAGGTATGTAGGTCGGTAGATAGCAGCAGCAGGTAGGTAGAAGCAGCAGCAGCTCTGGTCAGTCGGTAGGTATGTAGGTAGTAGGTAGCAGCAGCTCCGGTAGGTATGTAGGTCGGTAGGTAGCAGCAGCAGGAAGGTAGAAGCAGCAGGTAAGTAGCAGCAGAAGCTCCGGTGCGTAGGTAGGTAGAGGCAGCAGCAGCTCCAGTGGGCCGTTCTGTAGGTAGGTAGGTAAATAAAAAGTCAAGTTTGGATCTTGTTACGTTAAAGTAAAAGTTCAGACTTTTCGGGAGCAATTCATGTTCAGTGTCTTGCTCAAGGACTATATATAATACATTATTTTAATCTATGTGTGTGTAGTTTATGTTTAAATTTAAATGTCGATCGGTCGGTAGGTAGGTAGATAGCAGCAGCAGCTCCGGTCGGTCGGTAGGTATGTAGGTAGGTAGATAGCAGCAGCAGCTCCGGTCGGTAGATAGGTAGGTAGATAACAGCTCCGGTCGGTTGGTAGGTATGTAGGTAGGTAGGTAGCAGCAGCAGCTCCGGTCAGTCGGTATGTAGGTAGGTAGGTAACAGCAGCAGGTAGGTAGAAGCAGCAGCAGCTCCGGTAGGTAGATAGCAGCAGCAGCTCCGGTCGGTCGGTCGGTATGTAGGTAGGTAGCTAGCAGCAGCAGGTAGGTAGAAGCAGCAGCAGCTCCGGTAGGTAGGTAGTTAGCAGCAGCTCCGGTAGGTAGGTAGGTATGTAGGTCGGTAGATAGCAGCAGCAGGTAGGTAGAAGCAGCAGCAGCTCTGGTCAGTCGGTAGGTATGTAGATAGTAGGTAGCAGCAGCTCCGGTAGGTATGTAGGTCGGTAGGTAGCAGCAGCAGGAAGGTAGAAGCAGCAGGTAAGTAGCAGCAGAAGCTCCGGTGCGTAGGTAGGTAGAGGCAGCAGCAGCTCCAGTCGGCCGTTCTGTAGGTAGGTAGGTAAATAAAAAGTCAAGTTTGGATCTTGTTACGTTAAAGTAAAAGTTCAGACTTTTCGGGAGCAATTCATGTTCAGTGTCTTGCTCAAGGACTATATATAATACATTATTTTAATCTATGTGTGTGTAGTTTATGTTTAAATTTACGCTTTGTGATTGAACTAATAACTGTCACACGAGGTGCCACCAGATCACATATATCACATATGTTCCAATTTAAAACACAGAGGGCTCAACCCTCGGGAGCAATTTAGGGTCAGTGTCTTGCTCAAGGACACTTGAATATTTTAATCTATGTGTGTAGTTTATGTTTAAATTTAAATGTCGGTCGGTCGGTCGGTCGGTAGGTAGGTAGATAGCAGCAGCAGCTCCGATCGGTAGGTAGGTATGTAGGTAGGTAGATAGCAGCAGCAGCTCCGGTCGGTAGGTAGGTAGGTAGATAACAGCTCCGGTCGGTAGGTAGGTAGGTAGGTAGCAGCAGCAGCTCCGGTCGGTCGGTAGGTATGTAGGTAGGTAGGTAGCAGCAGCAGGTAGGTAGAAGCAGCAGCAGCTCCGGTAGGTAGATAGCAGCAGCAGCTCCGGTCGGTAGGTAGGTATGTAGGTAGGTAGCAGCAGCAGGTAGGTAGAAGCAGCAGCAGCTCCGGTAGGTAGATAGCAGCAGCAGCTCCGATCGGTCGGTCGGTAGGTATGTAGGTAGGTAGGTAGCAGCAGCAGGTAGGTAGAAGCAGCAGCAGCTCCGGTAGGTAGGTAGGTATGTAGGTCGGTAGGTAGCAGCAGCAGGTAGGTATATAGCAGCAGCAGCTCCGGTCGGTAGGTAGGTATGTAGGTAGTAGGTAGCAGCAGCTCCGGTAGGTATGTAGGTCGGTAGGTAGCAGCAGCAGGAAGGTAGAAGCAGCAGGTAAGTAGCAGCAGAAGCTCCGGTGCGTAGGTAGGTAGAGGCAGCAGCAGCTCCAGTCGGCCGTTCTGTAGGTAGGTAGGTAAATAAAAAGTCAAGTTTGGATCTCGTTACGTTAAAGTAAAAGTTCAGACTTTTCGGGAGCAATTCATGTTCAGTGTCTTGCTCAAGGACTATATATAATACAATATTTTAATCTATGTGTGTGTAGTTTATGTTTAAATTTAAATGTCGATCGGTCGGTAGGTAGGTAGATAGCAGCAGCAGCTCCGGTCGGACGGTAGGTATGTAGGTAGGTAGATAGCAGCAGCAGCTCCGGTCGGTAGATAGGTAGGTAGATAACAGCTCCGGTCGGTTGGTAGGTATGTAGGTAGGTAGGTAGCAGCAGCAGCTCCGGTCAGTCGGTATGTAGGTAGGTAGGTAGCAGCAGCAGGTAGGTAGAAGCAGCAGCAGCTCCGGTAGGTAGGTAGGTATGTAGGTCGGTAGGTAGCAGCAGCAGGTAGGTAGATAGCAGCAGCAGCTCCGGTCGGTAGGTAGGTATGTAGGTAGTAGGTAGCAGCAGCTCCGGTAGGTATGTAGGTCGGTAGGTAGCAGCAGCAGGAAGGTAGAAGCAGCAGGTAAGTAGCAGCAGAAGCTCCGGTGCGTAGGTAGGTAGAGGCAGCAGCAGCTCCAGTCGGCCGTTCTGTAGGTAGGTAGGTAAATAAAAAGTCAAGTTTGGATCTCGTTACGTTAAAGTAAAAGTTCAGACTTTTCGGGAGCAATTCATGTTCAGTGTCTTGCTCAAGGACTATATATAATACAATATTTTAATCTATGTGTGTGTAGTTTATGTTTAAATTTAAATGTCGATCGGTCGGTAGGTAGGTAGATAGCAGCAGCAGCTCCGGTCGGACGGTAGGTATGTAGGTAGGTAGATAGCAGCAGCAGCTCCGGTCGGTAGATAGGTAGGTAGATAACAGCTCCGGTCGGTTGGTAGGTATGTAGGTAGGTAGGTAGCAGCAGCAGGTAGGTAGAAGCAGCAGCAGCTCCGGTAGGTAGGTAGTTAGCAGCAGCTCCGGTAGGTAGGTAGGTATGTAGGTCGGTAGATAGCAGCAGCAGCAGGTAGGTAGAAGCAGCAGCAGCTCTGGTCAGTCGGTAGGTATGTAGGTAGTAGGTAGCAGCAGCTCCGGTAGGTATGTAGGTCGGTAGGTAGCAGCAGCAGGAAGGTAGAAGCAGCAGGTAAGTAGCAGCAGAAGCTCCGGCACGTAGGTAGGTAGAGGCAGCAGCAGCTCCAGTCGGCCGTTCTGTAGGTAGGTAGGTAAATAAAAAGTCAAGTTTGGATCTCGTTACGTTAAAGTAAAAGTTCAGACTTTTCGGGAGCAATTCATGTTCAGTGTCTTGCTCAAGGACTATATATAATACAATATTTTAATCTATGTGTGTGTAGTTTATGTTTAAATTTAAATGTCGATCGGTCGGTCGGTCGGTAGGTAGGTAGATAGCAGCAGCAGCTCCGGTCGGTCGGAAGGTATGTAGGTAGGTAGATAGCAGCAGCAGCTCCGGTCGGTAGATAGGTAGGTAGATAACAGCTCCGGTCGGTTGGTAGGTATGTAGGTAGGTAGGTAGCAGCAGCAGCTCCGGTCAGTCGGTATGTAGGTAGGTAGGTAGCAGCAGCAGGTAGGTAGAAGCAGCAGCAGCTCCGGTAGGTAGATAGCAGCAGCAGCTCCGGTCGGTCGGTCGGTCGGTAGGTATGTAGGTAGGTAGGTAGCAGCAGCAGGTAGGTAGAAGCAGCAGCAGCTCCGG
Organism: Cyclopterus lumpus; assembly: GCF_009769545.1. Taxonomy (NCBI): domain Eukaryota; kingdom Metazoa; phylum Chordata; class Actinopteri; order Perciformes; family Cyclopteridae; genus Cyclopterus; species Cyclopterus lumpus. Next base: position 5,414,231 of record NC_046973.1, read on the forward strand.
TAGGTAGGTAGTTAGCAGCAGCTCCGGTAGGTAGGTAGGTATGTAGGTCGGTAGATAGCAGCAGCAGCAGGTAGGTAGAAGCAGCAGCAGCTCTGGTCAGTCGGTAGGTATGTAGGTAGTAGGTAGCAGCAGCTCCGGTAGGTATGTAGGTCGGTAGGTAGCAGCAGCAGGAAGGTAGAAGCAGCAGGTAAGTAGCAGCAGAAGCTCCGGCACGTAGGTAGGTAGAGGCAGCAGCAGCTCCAGTCGGCCGTTCTGTAGGTAGGTAGGTAAATAAAAAGTAAAGTTTGGATCTCGTTACGTTAAAGTAAAAGTTCAGACTTTTCGGGAGCAATTCATGTTCAGTGTCTTGCTCAAGGACTATATATAATACAATATTTTAATCTATGTGTGTGTAGTTTATGTTTAAATTTAAATGTCGATCGGTCGGTCGGTCGGTAGGTAGGTAGATAGCAGCAGCAGCTCCGGTCGGTCGGAAGGTATGTAGGTAGGTAGATAGCAGCAGCAGCTCCGGTCGGTAGATAGGTAGGTAGATAACAGCTCCGGTCGGTTGGTAGGTATGTAGGTAGGTAGGTAGCAGCAGCAGCTCCGGTCGGTCGGTATGTAGGTAGGTAGGTAGCAGCAGCAGGTAGGTAGAAGCAGCAGCAGCTCCGGTAGGTAGATAGCAGCAGCAGCTCCGGTCGGTCGGTCGGTCGGTCGGTCGGTCGGTCGGTAGGTATGTAGGTAGGTAGGGAGCAGCAGCAGGTAGGTAGAAGCAGCAGCAGCTCCGGTAGGTAGGTAGTTAGCAGCAGCTCCGGTAGGTAGGTAGGTATGTAGGTCGGTAGGTAGCAGCAGCAGGTAGGTAGAAGAAGCAGCAGCTCTGGTCAGTCGGTAGGTATGTAGGTAGTAGGTAGCAGCAGCTCCGGTAGGTATGTAGGTCGGTAGGTAGCAGCAGCAGGAAGGTAGAAGCAGCAGGTAAGTAGCAGCAGAAGCTCCGGCACGTAGGTAGGTAGAGGCAGCAGCAGCTCCAGTCGGCCGTTCTGTAGGTAGGTAGGTAAATAAAAAGTCAAGTTTGGATCTCGTTACGTTAAAGTAAAAGTTCAGACTTTTCGGGAGCAATTTATGTTCAGTGTCTTGCTCAAGGACTATATATAATACAATATTTTAATCTATGTGTGTGTAGTTTATGTTTAAATTTAAATGTTGGTCGGTCGGTCGGTAGATAGCAACAGCAGCTCCGGTCGGTCGGTAGGTATGTAGGTAGGTAGATAGCAGCAGCAGCTCCGGTCGGTCGGTCGGTATGTAGGTAGGTAGCTAGCAGCAGCAGGTAGGTAGAAGCAGCAGCAGCTCCGGTAGGTAGGTAGTTAGCAGCAGCTCCGGTAGGTAGGTAGGTATGTAGGTCGGTAGATAGCAGCAGCAGGTAGGTAGAAGCAGCAGCAGCTCTGGTCAGTCGGTAGGTATGTAGGTAGTAGGTAGCAGCAGCTCCGGTAGGTATGTAGGTCGGTAGGTAGCAGCAGCAGGAAGGTAGAAGCAGCAGCAGCTCCGGTAGGTAGATAGCAGCAGCAGCTCCGGTCGGTCGGTCGGTATGTAGGTAGGTAGCTAGCAGCAGCAGGTAGGTAGAAGCAGCAGCAGCTCCGGTAGGTAGGTAGTTAGCAGCAGCTCCGGTAGGTAGGTAGGTATGTAGGTCGGTAGATAGCAGCAGCAGCAGGTAGGTAGAAGCAGCAGCAGCTCTGGTCAGTCGGTAGGTATGTAGGTAGTAGGTAGCAGCAGCTCCGGTAGGTATGTAGGTCGGTAGGTAGCAGCAGCAGGAAGGTAGAAGCAGCAGGTAAGTAGCAGCAGAAGCTCCGGTGCGTAGGTAGGTAGAGGCAGCAGCAGCTCCAGTCGGCCGTTCTGTAGGTAGGTAGGTAAATAAAAAGTCAAGTTTGGATCTTGTTACGTTAAAGTAAAAGTTTAGACTTTTCGGGAGCAATTCATGTTCAGTGTCTTGCTCAAGGACTATATATAATACATTATTTTAATCTATGTGTGTGTAGTTTATGTTTAAATTTAAATGTCGATCAGTCGGTAGGTAGGTAGATAGCAGCAGCAGCTCCGGTCGGTCGGTAAGTAGGTAGATAGCAGCAGCAGCTCCGGTCGGTAGATAGGTAGGTAGATAACAGCTCCGGTCGGTTGGTAGGTATGTAGGTAGGTAGGTAGCAGCAGCAGCTCCGGTCGGTCGGTAGGTATGTAGGTAGGTAGGTAGCAGCAGCAGGTAGGTAGAAGCAGCAGCAGCTCCGGTAGGTAGGTAGTTAGCAGCAGCTCCGGTAGGTAGGTAGGTATGTAGGTCGGTAGATAGCAGCAGCAGGTAGGTAGAAGCAGCAGCAGCTCTGGTCAGTCGGTAGGTATGTAGGTAGTAGGTAGCAGCAGCTCCGGTAGGTATGTAGGTCGGTAGGTAGCAGCAGCAGGAAGGTAGAAGCAGCAGGTAAGTAGCAGCAGAAGCTCCGGCACGTAGGTAGGTAGAGGCAGCAGCAGCTCCAGTCGGCCGTTCTGTAGGTAGGTAGGTAAATAAAAAGTCAAGTTTGGATCTCGTTACGTTAAAGTAAAAGTTCAGACTTTTCGGGAGCAATTCATGTTCAGTGTCTTGCTCAAGGACTATATATAATACAATATTTTAATCTATGTGTGTGTAGTTTATGTTTAAATTTAAATGTCGATCGGTCGGTCGGTCGGTAGGTAGGTAGATAGCAGCAGCAGCTCCGGTCGGTCGGAAGGTATGTAGGTAGGTAGATAGCAGCAGCAGCTCCGGTCGGTAGATAGGTAGGTAGATAACAGCTCCGGTCGGTTGGTAGGTATGTAGGTAGGTAGGTAGCAGCAGCAGCTCCGGTCGGTCGGTATGTAGGTAGGTAGGTAGCAGCAGCAGGTAGGTAGAAGCAGCAGCAGCTCCGGTAGGTAGATAGCAGCAGGAGCTCCGGTCGGTCGGTCGGTCGGTAGGTATGTAGGTAGGTAGGGAGCAGCAGCAGGTAGGTAGAAGCAGCAGCAGCTCCGGTAGGTAGGTAGTTAGCAGCAGCTCCGGTAGGTAGGTAGGTATGTAGGTCGGTAGGTAGCAGCAGCAGGTAGGTAGAAGAAGCAGCAGCTCTGGTCAGTCGGTAGGTATGTAGGTAGTAGGTAGCAGCAGCTCCGGTAGGTATGTAGGTCGGTAGGTAGCAGCAGCAGGAAGGTAGAAGCAGCAGGTAAGTAGCAGCAGAAGCTCCGGCACGTAGGTAGGTAGAGGCAGCAGCAGCTCCAGTCGGCCGTTCTGTAGGTAGGTAGGTAAATAAAAAGTAAAGTTTGGATCTCGTTACGTTAAAGTAAAAGTTCAGACTTTTCGGGAGCAATTTATGTTCAGTGTCTTGCTCAAGGACTATATATAATACAATATTTTAATCTATGTGTGTGTAGTTTATGTTTAAATTTAAATGTTGGTCGGTCGGTCGGTAGGTAGGTAGATAGCAACAGCAGCTCCGGTCGGTCGGTAGGTATGTAGGTAGGTAGATAGCAGCAGCAGCTCCGGTCAGTCGGTATGTAGGTAGGTAGGTAGCAGCAGCAGGTAGGTAGAAGCAGCAGCAGCTCCGGTAGGTAGGTAGTTAGCAGCAGCTCCGGTAGGTAGGTAGGTATGTAGGTCGGTAGATAGCAGCAGCAGGTAGGTAGAAGCAGCAGCAGCTCTGGTCAGTCGGTAGGTATGTAGGTAGTAGGTAGCAGCAGCTCCGGTAGGTATGTAGGTCGGTAGGTAGCAGCAGCAGGAAGGTAGAAGCAGCAGGTAAGTAGCAGCAGAAGCTCCGGCACGTAGGTAGGTAGAGGCAGCAGCAGCTCCAGTCGGCCGTTCTGTAGGTAGGTAGGTAAATAAAAAGTCAAGTTTGGATCTCGTTACGTTAAAGTAAAAGTTCAGACTTTTCGGGAGCAATTCATGTTCAGTGTCTTGCTCAAGGACTATATATAATACAATATTTTAATCTATGTGTGTGTAGTTTATGTTTAAATTTAAATGTCGATCGGTCGGTCGGTCGGTAGGTAGCAGCAGCAGCTCCGGTCGGTCGGAAGGTATGTAGGTAGGTAGATAGCAGCAGCTCCGGTCGGTAGATAGGTAGGTAGATAACAGCTCCGGTCGGTTGGTAGGTATGTAGGTAGGTAGGTAGCAGCAGCAGCTCCGGTCGGTCGGTATGTAGGTAGGTAGGTAGCAGCAGCAGGTAGGTAGAAGCAGCAGCAGCTCCGGTAGGTAGATAGCAGCAGCAGCTCCGGTCGGTCGGTCGGTCGGTAGGTATGTAGGTAGGTAGGTATTAGCAGCAGGTAGGTAGAAGCAGCAGTAGCTCCGGTAGGTAGATAGCAGCAGCAGCTCCGGTCGGTAGGTAGGTATGTAGGTCGGTAGGTAGCAGCAGCAGGAAGGTAGAAGCAGCAGGTAGGTAGCAGCAGAAGCTCCGGTACGTAGGTAGGTAGAGGCAGCAGCAGCTCCAGTCGGCCGTTCTGTAGGTAGGTAGGTAAATAAAAAGTCAAGTTTGGATCTTGTTACGTTAAAGTAAAAGTTCAGACTTTTCGGGAGCAATTCATGTTCAGTGTCTTGCTCAAGGACTATATATAATACATTATTTTAATCTATGTGTGTGTAGTTTATGTTTAAATTTAAATGTCGATCAGTCGGTAGGTAGGTAGATAGCAGCAGCAGCTCCGGTCGGTCGGTAGGTAGGTAGATAGCAGCAGCAGCTCCGGTCGGTAGATAGGTAGGTAGATAACAGCTCCGGTCGGTTGGTAGGTATGTAGGTAGGTAGGTAGCAGCAGCAGCTCCGGTCGGTCGGTAGGTATGTAGGTAGGTAGGTAGCAGCAGCAGGTAGGTAGAAGCAGCAGCAGCTCCGGTAGGTAGGTAGTTAGCAGCAGCTCCGGTAGGTAGGTAGGTATGTAGGTCGGTAGATAGCAGCAGCAGGTAGGTAGAAGCAGCAGCAGCTCTGGTCAGTCGGTAGGTATGTAGGTAGTAGGTAGCAGCAGCTCCGGTAGGTATGTAGGTCGGTAGGTAGCAGCAGCAGGAAGGTAGAAGCAGCAGGTAAGTAGCAGCAGAAGCTCCGGCACGTAGGTAGGTAGAGGCAGCAGCAGCTCCAGTCGGCCGTTCTGTAGGTAGGTAGGTAAATAAAAAGTCAAGTTTGGATCTCGTTACGTTAAAGTAAAAGTTCAGACTTTTCGGGAGCAATTCATGTTCAGTGTCTTGCTCAAGGACTATATATAATACAATATTTTAATCTATGTGTGTGTAGTTTATGTTTAAATTTAAATGTTGATCGGTCGGTCGGTCGGTAGGTAGGTAGATAGCAGCAGCAGCTCCGGTCGGTCGGAAGGTATGTAGGTAGGTAGATAGCAGCAGCAGCTCCGGTCGGTAGATAGGTAGGTAGATAACAGCTCCGGTCGGTTGGTAGGTATGTAGGTAGGTAGGTAGCAGCAGCAGCTCCGGTCGGTCGGTCGGTCGGTAGGTATGTAGGTAGGTAGGGAGCAGCAGCAGGTAGGTAGAAGCAGCAGCAGCTCCGGTAGGTAGGTAGGTATGTAGGTCGGTAGGTAGGTAGAAGAAGCAGCAGCTCTGGTCAGTCGGTAGGTATGTAGGTCGGTAGGTAGCAGCAGCAGGTAGGTAGATAGCAGCAGCAGCTCCGGTCGGTAGGTAGGTATGTAGGTAGTAGGTAGCAGCAGCTCCGGTAGGTATGTAGGTCGGTAGGTAGCAGCAGCAGGAAGGTAGAAGCAGCAGGTAAGTAGCAGCAGAAGCTCCGGTGCGTAGGTAGGTAGAGGCAGCAGCAGCTCCAGTCGGCCGTTCTGTAGGTAGGTAGGTAAATAAAAAGTCAAGTTTGCATCTCGTTACGTTAAAGTAAAAGTTCAGACTTTTCGGGAGCAATTCATGTTCAGTGTCTTGCTCAAGGACTATATATAATACAATATTTTAATCTATGTGTGTGTAGTTTATGTTTAAATTTAAATGTCGATCGGTCGGTCGGTCGGTAGGTAGGTAGATAGCAGCAGCAGCTCCGGTCGGTCGGAAGGTATGTAGGTAGGTAGATAGCAGCAGCAGCTCCGGTCGGTAGATAGGTAGGTAGATAACAGCTCCGGTCGGTTGGTAGGTATGTAGGTAGGTAGGTAGCAGCAGCAGCTCCGGTCGGTCGGTATGTAGGTAGGTAGGTAGCAGCAGCAGGTAGGTAGAAGCAGCAGCAGCTCCGGTAGGTAGATAGCAGCAGCAGCTCCGGTCGGTCGGTCGGTCGGTAGGTATGTAGGTAGGTAGGGAGCAGCAGCAGGTAGGTAGAAGCAGCAGCAGCTCCGGTAGGTAGGTAGTTAGCAGCAGCTCCGGTAGGTAGGTAGGTATGTAGGTCGGTAGGTAGCAGCAGCAGGTAGGTAGAAGAAGCAGCAGCTCTGGTCAGTCGGTAGGTATGTAGGTAGTAGGTAGCAGCAGCTCCGGTAGGTATGTAGGTCGGTAGGTAGCAGCAGCAGGAAGGTAGAAGCAGCAGGTAAGTAGCAGCAGAAGCTCCGGCACGTAGGTAGGTAGAGGCAGCAGCAGCTCCAGTCGGCCGTTCTGTAGGTAGGTAGGTAAATAAAAAGTCAAGTTTGGATCTCGTTACGTTAAAGTAAAAGTTCAGACTTTTCGGGAGCAATTTATGTTCAGTGTCTTGCTCAAGGACTATATATAATACAATATTTTAATCTATGTGTGTGTAGTTTATGTTTAAATTTAAATGTTGGTCGGTCGGTCGGTAGGTAGGTAGATAGCAACAGCAGCTCCGGTCGGTCGGTAGGTATGTAGGTAGGTAGATAGCAGCAGCAGCTCCGGTCGGTAGGTAGGTAGGTAGATAGCAGCTCCGGTCGGTAGGTAGGTATGTAGGTAGGTAGGTAGCAGCAGCAGCTCCGGTCGGTCGGTAGGTATGTAGGTAGGTAGGTAGCAGCAGCAGGTAGGTAGAAGCAGCAGCAGCTCCGGTAGGTAGATAGCAGCAGCAGCTCCGGTCGGTCGGTCGGTAGGTATGTAGGTAGGTAGGTAGGTAGCAGCAGCAGGTAGGTAGAAGCAGCAGCAGCTCTGGTAGGTAGGTAGGTAGCAGCAGCTCCGGTAGGTAGGTATGTAGGTCGGTAGGTAGCAGCAGCAGCTCCGGTCAGTCGGTAAGTAGGTAGGTAGATAGCAGCAGCAGCTCCGGTCGGTAGGTAGGTATGTAGATAGGTAGGTAGCAGCAGCTCCGATAGGTAGGTATGTAGGTCGGTAGGTAGCAGCAGCAGGAAGGTAGAAGCAGCAGGTAAGTAGCAGCAGAAGCTCCGGTGCGTAGGTAGGTAGAGGCAGCAGCAGCTCCAGTCGGACGTTCTGTAGGTAGGTAGGTAAATAAAAAGTCAAGTTTGGATCTTGTTACGTTAAAGTAAAAGTTCAGACTTTTCGGGAGCAATTTATGTTCAGTGTCTTGCTCAAGGACTATATATAATACAATATTTAAATCTATGTGTGTGTAGTTTATATTTAAATTTACGCTTTGTGATTGAACTAATAACTGTCACACGAGGTGCCACCAGTTCACATATATCACATATGTTCCAATTTAAAACAGAGGGCTCAACCCTCGGGAGCAATTTAGGTTCAGTGTCTTGCTCAAGGACACTTGAATATTTTAATCTATGTGTGTGTAGTTTATGTTTAAATTTAAATGTAGGCGTTTGTTTGTGTGAAGTGATTGAACTAATAACTGTCACACAAGGTGCCACCAGATCATATATATCACATATGTTCCAATTTAAAACACAGAGGGCTCAACCCTCGGGAGCAATTTAGGTTCAGTGTCTTGCTCAAGGACACTTGAATATTTTAATCTATGTGTGTGTAGTTTATGTTTAAATTTAAATGTAGGCGTTTGTGTGTGTGTGAAGTATGATACTATCTAAGCCACGGGTGATTCCTCAGCTGCTCCAGGGGGAACCGCTGATCCGGGTCCGTATGAATGCATCGCGTTAAAAAAAAAGTTCAGACCTCTTCACGTTAAAGTTAGAGTTTGGTCCTCGTCACACCTCTCTTTTCCTGGTCCAACGGGACCACTTCTTAATCCCTAGTTCCTGATCCAAAACTTGACTAGGGACCTTATCTATCTTTTGGGGTGTTTAACTTGAATGTTCCAATATGTTCCAATTTAAAACACAGAGGGCTCAACCCTCGGGAGCAATTTAGGTTCAGTGTCTTGCTCAAGGACACTTGAATATTTTAATCTATGTGTGTGTAGTTTAAATTTAAATGTCGGTCGGTCGGTCGGTAGGTAAGTAGGTAGATAGCAGCAGCAGCTGCTTAAATCTATGTGTGTGTAGTTTATATTTAAATTTAAATGTAGGCGTTTGTTTGTGTGAAGTGATTGAACTAATAACTGTCACACAAGGTGCCACCAGATCACATATATCATATATATCACATATATCACATATGTTCCAATTTAAAACACAGAGGGCTCAACCCTCGGGAGCAATATAGGTTCTGTGTCTTGCTCAAGGACACTTGGACATTTAAATCTACGCTTTGTAGTTTATGTTTAAATTTAAATGTAGGCATTTGTTTGTGTGTGTGTGAAGTGTGATACTATTTAAGCCATGGGTGATTCCTCAGCTGCTCCAGGGGGAACCACTGATCCGGGTCTGTATGTATGCATCGCGTTAAAGTAAAAGTTCAGACCTCTTCACGTTAAAGTTAGAGTTTGGTCCTCGTCACACCTCTCTTTCATCACACACTTCTTAATTATGTTAATGTTAATTCTAAGATCACATATATCATATATATCACATATCACATATGTTCCAATTTAAAACGCAGAGGGCTCAACCCTCGGGAGCAATTTAGGTTCAGTGTCTTGCTCCGGGACACGTGGACATTTAAATGTAGGCGTGTGTGTGTGTGTGTGTGATACTATCTCAGCCACGGGTGATTCCTCAGCTGCTCCAGGGTGAACCGCTGATCCGGGTCCGCATGCATGCACGCCTTGTAGAAATCTTTGCAATCTGGAGAGAAAGAAAGAGAAGAAAGGGTGAGGTCCTGTGATCCATCACAACGTCAATAGATTTGTGTCTGCCGACATATTTGTGTATGTTTCTCTTACGTTGGGAAATCCGCCTGCCGTTCTTCAGCTTCTCAAAGGACAGGTTCTCGCTATATGACACGCCGTGGAACATGGGGAACAGGACCACTCCGATCTGGTATACTGTCGAGGGTCCGGCTTCGTATTTCTCATGAATGTACCACTCTGGGGGGACGTAAGAACCTAAAATATACAGACATAATAAAGAGACAGTGAGGAGGAGGAGCAATTGTTTCAATGTAAAAGTCACCGATGAGTAATGTTAATACAGAGCAGGAGTGAAGCTGGACTTCTTACCGTAAAAGACGTCATGGGTGTCTCCGTCTTCGACGAAGCAGCTCAGACCGAAGTCGATGAGGCGAAGTCGCGGCGACTTCATGCAGGTCTCAATAAGAAGATTTTCCGGTTTAATGTCCCGGTGGAAAATGTGATTCTCCTGGAGGTCAATGGCTGCATCCACCAACTGATTAATTATAATCTGAAAGACAAAAAGAGAGAGTTGAGGGATCAGAGATGATGCTTGGACATGTTTTCATGGCTGTGACTCTGAGATGACTACAGCAGCTTACCTTGGCTTCCGTTTCCTTCAAGTGGCCTCCTTTGTCTAGGATGTAGTTGCAGAGGTTTACGGCCGGCATCGGTCTCTCCAGCACCAGGATCAGCCCCTGTTCCTCAACGTACCAGTCCAGTAGGTGAACTGGTGCTGAATGCTGTTCTGAGTTGGCCTGTAGATGCTCTAGGACATCGACCTCCATGGGGATCGTGTACCCATCATCTTCTTGGGAAAGGTGGAACTCTTTTTTCCTGTCGATATGCTTGATGGCGACCTAAGAGGTAGAAAGAAGACTTTTTGGTTACACTTTCTGACCGTACTGTGCATGTGTGTGTCTGCATGTGTGTGCAAGAAAATGTGAGGAACACTTACAGGTAGATTATCCGCTCTGCGGTAGCCAGCAAACACGCATCCAAACGATCCTTGGCCAAGTTTCTTCAGCTGCTGGTACTTGGCCTTAAACACGTCTGACTCGTCTAGAAGCCTGTACTTCTTCGCAACCGGTCCGTCATCGTCGACCGCCTTCCTCTTAGCGCTTCCCTCGCTCAGAGCCGCCTCGGGTGTGTTTCCGCTTTCTAGAGATGGGAGAAAAAACATCACAACATGAATTTACCGGCATTCACAACACGAACGAGGACAAAGAGTCCCTCAAACTAAAAGACAAGACAATCATTCAATGTCTCTTAAATCATTTATAGCAGAATAATAGTTAAAATATCGGCATAAAGCTTACCAGTGTCCTCTGAGCTGAACGGCAACTCCTTCTCCTTCTCCACAGCGACACCAATGTCCTCTGAGCTGGAAGGCAACTCATCGTCCCACGGGAAGGGGCCCGGTTTCCTACTTCTCTTCCTCGGTAGGCTTTCCCCATCTTCTGTTTGTTTCCTCTTCCATCTTGCAGCGACGACACCAATGTCCTCTGAGCTGGAAGGCAACTCCTCCTTCTCCACAGCTGTGAAGAGCTTTCCAAATACTTTACCCATTAAAACTGAAGACGGCTGAAGAGCTTTAGTAAAAACTTTAGTGTTTGTTGCTGCAACGCTGGATGGACTATATATAAGGGAACTGGCACGGAATGTTCAAGTGCTGTAAGTTCCGTACCTTTAATGTCACAGCCTGTGACTTCACCGTGTTCCGGAATATGCAAATGAGGGTTCAGAGTAAATTCTGTGTAGTTTATACGTAAACATGGAGGTATCCACTCAATACATTCATACGGTGCATTCAATACTACGTGTATAAGCATACACTTTAACCCCCTTTACATAATTTCTTAAATTCATCTTTTTGTTAGAGGCACTTGCATTTGATACATGTGATATACATTAAAAACAATCTCAGCTATCCATTTAATGAAGCACCAGTTGTCTTTAGGCTACAGTGTAAAAAAGATAATTTGGCCCTAAAACTGAAAAGTTGAAGTCTGATTTATTAAAGATTCTTCAAATGTCTTGTGAAACTATACCTTTACTCATGTAGATTAGAAACTGGTTTACCAAAAACCTTAGGTTCACAAAAGTTGTGGAATATATGAATAAAATAGTGAATACATGTAATAAATGTCTAAAAACAAATTTCTTTTAATGTTTTTTTGGGGTAAAAGTGTTCTACTTTCACCAAATGTGAGAGGGACTGAGATAAAATGGGACTGAGAAATGACTTCATATTACAGATCAAGCATCATGGAATGTATGCAAATAATAATAATAATAATAAAAAGACAGCTGCTGCTGCAAATGGTATTAATGTCCTCTTTTTTTGCTCATTTATTACTTTCATGGTAATATTTACAAATCAAAAAATTACATCAGTTTCAGGAAAGCGTATACAAAAAAATCTTTACAAATCAAACTCATGCTGCACCGTACAAAACCTAATAGCCTCCAAACAGCTTTAACAATTATTTGCTCCCATATAAATATAATAATAATAATAATAATACTCGGTGCTCTCGAACCGTATGGACCATTAGAATAGAGGGCTCTCTGCCGGTGGTTTTCGTCCCAGGAGGGTTCGACCCATGAAGGGGGCCACTCTACGATCATCTGTGATCCTCTTCTCCTTCCGTGCATAGAGTCCGTCCATCTTCCCACTTGCCCCTCGTCACGTCTTGCTGATCGCGGTCCGATGCCGGAGACGACGTCTGCGATTCGCACTCGGATCCTCGCCCTCTGCCCGTCTCCTCCTCCCTCCGCTCGGATCCTCGCCCTCTGCCCGTCTCCTCCTCCCTCCGCTCGGATCCTCGCCCTCTGCCCGTCTCCTCCTCCCTCCACTCGGATCCTCGCCCTCTGCCCGTCTCCTCCTCCCTCCGCTCGGATCCTCGCCCTCTGCCCGTCTCCTCCTCCCTCTGCCCGTCTCCTCCTCCCTCCGCTCGGATCCTCGCCCTCTGCCCGTCTCCTCCTCCCTCCGCTCGGATCCTCGCCCTCTGCCCGTCTCCTCCTCCCTCCGCTGTGACTCCTCCCCCTTCGCAGACACTTCTTTCCCACTCTCCTCTTTGCCCTCGGCGTCCGTCTCGGTGTTCTGCGACCCTTTGTCCCGGCACGCCTTTTGCAAGTTCACGCAACACAACTTTCAACAGTGACACACAACAAGATCTTTCACCAGGAGGAGTCCCAGATGAGGTCTCCAAACTACACATGCAAGAAGTGACGAGGACGTGGTCATGCTGGTTGATGTTGTCGATGTCACCGTTGTGCACAAAATAGCCCGTTCCTACATGTCTTTACTGTTTATAGCCTGATCCTCCAGGTGTAACAACAACTTTGGTTTGTGTTGTGAATGCAACACATACAGCAGAGTTCCCTCTTGTTGCATTGTCGCCTTGTTCTTGTGCTCCAATTGGCTGTTGCTCCCTGACAGACAGGTGCAAAAAGAAAAAAATGTTGTCTTGAATTTACTCAATTTTATTTAGTATCTTAGCTCTTTGGGGTAAGCCATGTTCAGAGTGTAGATGACTCCCGGAATCTTTGCACAAGCTCGGGCCACAGATCCAGTTGTCGAGGATGATTAGTCCTTCAACGTCATCACATTGTCCCATTTCTCCTCCTTGTTGATGACCTATGCGCATGCTCCGCTTTTGCAGGTCTCAGGATGTCATCTCCTTCGATATCCTGTATGTTTAAAGAAAATAGGAGAGAGAAAAAAACACGTATTCATGAAATTTGTATACTTTACTGTATCAACATTGCATAATAATATATACAAATATATAGTTTTTAATAAAACTATTTATCTGTGAGGTGTTATTAAAGATTTACATAGGAATGACAGCTTCGTTCTGAGTGCCATAGGTCAGATAAGATTAAGAGATGGACTAATATTGGTTAGTTAGGGTATCTTCTTCTTTTAAACAGTTTGGTTCATTTGAATAAAACAGATACAACAATTTAAAGAGATTTAGCCTTTTCATGGATTATCATCATTCCATAACAACAAGCATGTTGTTTTACAGTTCTGGATTTCATTTCCAGACCACAAAGCTTGTCAAAGCCATACTGTTTTTGATCAAGTATTGGATGTCAGTGAATGTTTAGAAAAGGATACCTGTTCACAATACTGTGCAGCCAGTTGTTCATTTTCATATGAATATGCTCAACCTACTATCAATTATAACATGAACTTCTGAAAATTGATGTGGGTGACATTATGATCTCAACACATAACATGTGACTGGCAAATCAATTCAAATGACTTACCATATACTCCTGAACGAGCTGTCCCTCATCCTCACCCAGGTGGATACAAAGAGCCTTTATGCTGCGTTCACACACAAGCGTTGTGAATATTCGCAAAGTTTAAATATTTCAACTGGTGAATTTTTCGTGCCACCCGGCGAAAAATCCCGTCTGTGCATTGACTTTGCATGGGATCTACTCACACAAAAGATTTGCACCGCTTTTGATGTCAACGCAGCATAAGGATTTACGGTTGACATCACTTGTCTCCTGTGTAAAAGCAACTCCACCCTTCGTCTGGAAGATAGACGTCAGTTGGTCAAAATGGCTCTCCTACTGTGCCATGAAGGTAGATTCCAGTGGGATGGTTGTAATGCGTTAGAAGTCAGCATGTATCTTCTATCAAGAAACAAAACAACAGAATACAAACAGTTAGGCCATTGGTACCACACAATACCACACCGTTACAGAATATTGATCCTGAGCAGAACTGCTGGGGTCAGCATACCTGTGAAAATTTTTTTTTGTTAAATGTACTTACCAAAACGATATGAGGTCCCCAAGGAGTTAGACCCCGTTCCACGTCACAACAACATCAGATAGAAAAAAACTGCAAAAAAAATATTCACGAATTGTAAATTTGTTTTAAGAAAAAGAGGTAATTGTTCAATAAACCGTAGTAATTTGGGTTAAGCTAACGACTTAAATCAGATCCCAAAAAACTCATTTTATATTTAAATAAAGCCTCATTATTACTATAGAAATGACCAACAAAGGCAGAAAGGTTTCTTAAAGCAGACATCTTTATTTGCAAAATAGGTGAAGTATAACAATGTCTTGGAATAAAAAATAAAATATCTATATTTTGATGATTAGTGTCAATTCAGAATTATTAAACTGTGGGTAAGCTACCTTAGTTAGTTAATTTCGGACTGTGGTCATATATCAACCATGCTTGTCTACAGAGGAGCTGCAGCTTACATTTTTCATTTCCTCCGTGCTTTCAGAGCTACCTTTACATGTTTAAGCTAACTCTGGCTCATTAGTGTATAACCGAGGAAAAGCTACCACAAAGTGAAAAGATACTCGCACAGAAAAGAGTTGAGCAGAGCGACGCGGGACTCTGTGTTGTTTCGTTTTGCTCAGGCAACAGCGAGGCCTTCTTACCGTAATGGCGTTAGGACCCCGTTCTGTTTACCTTCGATACGAGGGGGGTAACATTAACCCATTTGGCACCAGAGAGTAGCAAACGATGTTGAACTTTAGTTGTTTTGTTGGTTTTGTTTTTTGTTCCCCCTAATATCACCGCACGGATAAGTTTAAGTTAAATAAATATACTTAAAGTCGGTCCGTAACGTTAAACCTTTCTACAAGCCGAGGAAGCCGGGAAGGTTAAGCTACAAGCTATTGACGTTAGCTAAAGTACATTAACATTAGTTAGATAACAGCTAGCTAGTCAATTTACATTGCTTAGGTTCAACTTTTAGTGGCCACAAATTTACGAGTCAACCAAGAAAAGCATGTGATGCATCACGCATTTATCTTGATAGCAGCATCCAGTTAGATAATTATGTTCACTTAAATTATTCTACTAATGTTAACGTTAGCAGCAGTAGGCCTCAGTTAACATTAAGTAAGACACAGCAGACAGTAGTGATGTGTCCTTTCGTGTCGAGGCTCGAGAGCCAGCCGTCCCACGTGACTGATTCAGAAGATGGTTTGTATTTGGTGCGCGATTCGAAATAAAAAGGGGCAGCGAAACGCAACGGATTCCTCAATCACATTGTGTGGACTTTATTTGTTTGCAAAGTATTCAAGCTTCTTTTATTGCGATGGAACCAGCAAGAAAGAGGAGATCTTCCCATGTCTGGGAGCATTTTGAGCTGATCGCTCTTAATAAGGTATGCACATAGTAATAATAACCATCGTAAAATATTCTCTCTGCCCCAGCTTCATCTGTGGCCTGTGAAAGGGTATTTGCATAAGCCCAGCACTGTGGACATGTTGCTATTTTTAAATAAAAATGAATACAATGTTGTCTATAGTAACATAAGCACAGTCTCCCCAATTTGTTTCCACTTTCCCTTTTGACCCCGCCATTGTATTATAAAGACAGACACCATATTAATAAGTTAATAATTCATGTATTGGCATCACAAACATCATTCGTTCATTTATTCAATTCAAAGCTTCACACACACACCAAAGTCATGGTGTCGTTATAATCACTCTGCCTATTTTACATGTATTGTCCACTTGATGGCGCAGTAGAGCAAATTAAGCATCATGAAGCTTCGGCCCATGAGTGAACCAATTGGATGGACAGCTTCAATGCTTCAGGAAGCTTCACCTCGCCATCACTAGCAGATAGCCTTAACGTTAGCTAACTACTTTTCTTGGTGGCAACTAAATCCTGTTAAAGTAAAAATACAACACAGCAATGAATTTAAAATGTGTACTTAATGAAAACGGAGCGCTTTGGGAACCCGACAGCAGGAGATACAGCACAGCTTTCAAGGGGAAAGGGGGCGTACATAATTTTGTCATGTTACCTTTAAATGAAGGAAATGAGCTTTTCGTAAACAATGGAAGTATGAGTTAAGATTAATTAAAAAAGATAAGTAGGATTCAATTATTGAATCCTATTTATCTTATCTATCTATCTGTCTGAAAGGTGTTTTGCGTCGTTTTGAACATACGGGTACCGCGGTACCTTTTTAGTATCGGTACACCGTGCAACCCTACTATATACACCCACAATAAAGTTATTCATAAACCAACTTCTTTTTTTTGTCCTTCAAGGACTCGTTTGCGCTGCCGACGGCAACTTCAACTTGGAGGGAAGGGATAAAAAGTTGGAGAGAAACGTAGACGCTGTAGACAACGCTGATTGGCCAAGACTCGACACATCAAAGATGTTTTATTTGCGAAGATCACTCACGACAGCAACTTTTCTCCGTGTCTCACTCCGATCTCAGAAACGCTGCCCCATCAGATGCCCCGCGGAAAACAAAAACTCTCCGGATCTCCACGATCCACGTGGATGGCATATTTTGATTTAAAAACGGCGAATTTCGCCGAAAGGTGACAAGTTTGCAGGTATGATGCAATAACAGAGAATGAATCTGAGAGTTTTCACCGGATGAATTTCCAGAACAGACTCATGGAAACAGCTGGACGATGTTGTTAGATTTTAAAAGATTAAATCTAAAGTCAGTTCCTGAGCAGTATTTGATCAAACAACTTCACAAGTTTTCTTAGTTGTCATATATTTGTTCGATACTTTAAAAAGGACAACAGGGGGTATGGCGGCCCGAGGACGCAGCGACGGGAGGTCGGCAGCATCTTCCACATCGCCATCACAAAGTCAAATGGGCCAACGACGATGGAGGGAGCAGTCCAGCAGGAGCTTCTGGGACGTGTTGTAGATGTGCGGGTAGCGACGCCGCAGAGCGCACAGCCCCGCCTCGTCGCACAGGCCCCGGATGTCCGCGCTGCAGTAACCTGAGGGACAGGAAGTCGGTCAGCCAGCAGAGACACATAATGGTGCCTAAACCTGCAGTGTTTTAAAGGTCAAAGGTCAACGTGACACACCGATTATAACAATAATAAAACTGTCTTTCTGTACGGACATACGTGTTAAAATAATGTCTGTCAGTGTTTAAGTCGTTATATTATTTATTATCGAGGCCTACTGAAGAAACTGAATGTGAGCTTTATAATAACAATTAAATACATTGTTTCAATGCTAATGTAGAGCATATTTGAAATATACAAAAAATGTGTTAGAAAACAACGAAGTCAACGATCAGACACCGGTGAGAATGAAATCTTCTCACCGACACATATCAAGGCCAGTTCTTCCAGGAAATGTTCAGACAGACATGGCAGGGGACACGGAGAGCCGGAGTCGGGACACGGGGAGCTGGGATCGTCCGTTCCTCATAAAGAATGATGTCTTCCTGCTGCATTTTATTTAAATCACATAATTTATCTGATGAAAACTGCAAACACCAACTACAGAACAAACAATATTATTGAAACACCAATGTTGTTTAAAAGCATGTAAGTCTCCAATGTGCTTATAAAAACTGAACTCTAGCCAGAGTCTGGCACATTGCAGAGCCACACTGCCCTGGCCTCCTTCTTCCTGCTTAAATAAATGGCCATTTTGGCTTCCCCAGAAAGATAGTTGAGGAGCTGCCATGTTTCTTTTCCTGCCTTCTTGTAGGCAGCTCCCATGATAAAAACCTCAATAAAAAGACTAAAAAACAATGTTAAAAGAGAGAAGAAACCTGAAAGTCTCTTGCACTCAGTAAAAACATGGTAGATCGTCTCCCAAGGGTCACAGAAGGGGCACCGGCTCAGGACAGAGGGATTAAGAACAGAAATAAAAGCATTGGAGGTGACAGCACCGTGTAAAATCCTCCACTGGAGGTCAGCAGTCCGTTTTTTGAGGGGAGGTTTATATAAAATCCTCCACTGTGGGCCAGGAAAGTGTGTTAGAAAGTGTGTGTGTGTGTGTTACCTGGGAGGCAGGATATTCAACTCCGGGTAGAGCAGTGGGAACACGACCATCTCCTTCAGGGCTGTGATGTGATCTGACAGACCACAGATGCTGTCGAACCCCACCTGAGGGAAGGAGAGGAGGGAAAGAGAGGAGGCAGTGAGAGAGCCAGACTTCCCTCTAAAACCATCACAATGTACCTCGGAGGACAAACTGACGGCCGACAAACCGATTTGTTGATACTGATGGTTGATGTCTACATCGGGTCAACATCTGACCATCTCGGCCATTTTCCAACATTTCGTTATGGGGGCATTATGGCATTATGGCATTATGGCATTATTATGGGGGCATTTTTTGCCCCTCTCCGCCCCTCTCCTCAAGTTGTATCAAATTGTAAATCCAATTTGACTCTACTTGAAAGTTTAAGGCAGCAATTGAACTTATGTTTTTAAGTTGAACCACATTGATTTTTATTACAGTGTAGTGATATCAGGGGCAAAATGATATTTCTTAGGGGCAGTTTTGCGCTTTGCCCTCACGTATTTCCGCCCCTAGTTTTAACAGTTAACATCGTGCTAATGTGGCCCACGGTGAAAATTAGTTTGACACCCCTGCTTTAACCCCTTCAGACTCACGTCCTCTTCCGGGAGCTTGATCACCCAGCGCAGGTTCCTCGTCGGAGCTAGCTGCGAGGATTTAGAGGTCATGTCCGGTCTCTTATTTCTGTCCATTTTCCTGCTTCTCGCTTCTCGTCAAATGAAAAAAAAACGCCGATCTGCCGCCACCTAGTGACGGCGTGACGTAAATTGCCTAACGTTTATTTAAATATGAACATTTTATTCGTTACTTCGCAAGATTAGTTTTAACGCTCCTGAATGAAACAATTTGAAAACCAGATTAACCAGAAAAAAACAACGTACATTTAAAAAAAAAAAAAAAAAAAAAAAATATATATATATATATATATATATATATTAATGACTAATTTCTTAAATTAGGTGTTTTTAAAAACACCACTCGGTCACTGAATTAAAAATCAATAACTTGAATTAAAACTTGTTTTAGAAATGAATAATAAAATAATTATATTTCTATATATATATATATATATTTTTTTTTTTACTTATAAAAAAAAGATATATATATGCAAAAGACAAGCAAATAATAATAATAAGTATGAAATTAATACATTGTTTTTTATTACACCAAATCCATAATTTATCAACAAAATAAAGATTTTCTTTTTGTTTGTTGCCTTAATAAGATGAACTTTTATGCTCTTAAACATCTAAATAACCAGCAGAACACCATATAAACTGTTATTGTTCATAGTTTGAAGCTGTAGTTTGAAGCCACGGATTTTATATTATTTATATATATATAGTATACTTTCAAACTCTACTTATGGATGAATTTACATCTCTCCAATGCACCTTATTAACTCTGCTTCCTCCCCGGAGTCGTTGTGACTTCACGTCTCAGAGGGTCCATTGGACCTGGAGGTGTCTGATGCCTGGTGAACCGGCCTCCCGCGTTGGCCCTGCTGATGCACCCCGCCCCCCCTCCTCTCTACCTCCTTCTGTTTCATGGATTGGAGTTCCATTCATACATTGTCATATTCATGTAATGTGTTTATGTAACTTTGTAAATGCTGTTCATTCTGTACACATGACATCTATTGCATCTGTCCATCCGGGGAGAGGGATCCTCCTCTGTTGCTCTCCTGAAGGTTTCTTCCCTTTTTTCCCTGTGAAAGGTTATTTTTGGGGAGTTGTTCCTGATCCGATGTGAGGTCAAAGGTCAGGGATGTCGTATGTCTACAGATTGTAAAGCGCTCTGAGGCAAATTTGTAATTTGTGATATTGGGCTATACAAAATAAACTGAATTGAATTGAATTGAATTAAACAGTTAATATATTGTTCAGGTTGAAGAAAAAAAACCTGCCTTGGCAAGAAAAAAAAAAGCCTTTCTTTAATGTCGTCAATCGTCGTTTTGTGTTTAGAAAAAAAAAAAGTAGCAGTTCAGGCACCGTTTAGGCACCGGTATTGTTTTAAAATGATCGGTTTAGCACCGGTATCAGAAGAAAAAAAAACGATACCCATCCCTATTTCAGAGTCTTTGAACGTCTTAACAGAGGACACCAGATAACTTGTGATTAGTTGCCTGTATTCTACTTGTAAAGCTCATTGGACTATTGGTTTTACATGTGCAGTATGTTTTAGACAGTGTACAAATGCATACGAAAGATCCGGGAGTGAATATGGATGAAATATGGAGCAATGTGATAATATTATATCACTATCATAATCACAGTCTCGATTCAATTAAACATCTGATTTATGCTTCACAATTTACATACACACAGGGAACATTCAGCGTGTGTGTTAACGATCCATTTTGATCGTGATGATCATTCCGAATCAGTGTGGAGTGACCTGCATAATAAGATTGAAATTGTAAAGGCAACTTCAACTCTCTGCTCAATCTGCCGCCTCCCACTGTCTTCCTGTACAATCAGAGGAGTTGAAGACCTCAAAGGAAGCAATGCAGGAACTTCTAAACTGACAAATAGCAAATAGATTATTACTGAGCTAATTTATATGGCCAGAAAACAAAAGAGCCTCCAAAAGCCTCTATTTTTTCACATAGGAAATATATGCAACCTCCCTTGCATAAAAGTATGTGTGTCTGAACATGTCTGATGGGTGTATGGATTGTCCTCGACAGCAGTCAGTCCCAGTTCAAGTGCAGTTCATGTGAGTCCAGGAAGTCAGAGGAGAAGACGCCCACTGGCGCTGACATGTCCAAAGAGTTGACCCCCTCTGCTGGCACGGAGAGGGTAAGGTCCAGCCAATCCATATTATCAATGTTGGTACTGTGCAAGTTCAAAGTAGAGGGTGATGTGTTTTCATTTAAGTAACCCTCCATGGGAACCACAGGTGAGTGTAGCTCCTCTATCAGCGTCAGTGTTTGTGGATCGGTGTGAGCACCTAGGAGGGTTTCCAGCTGGGTGTCAGAGGTCAGGGCCGCCAAGCTGGGCGAGGGGTTGAGCTGTGCTGCAGGCAGCTGGGCCACTTGGACCACGGGTGGAGGGCGGGATAAAACCGTGTTGATGGGGAGGGTGGTTACACTGGCTGTCACAGGGAGAGGCTTCTCCAGACTGGGAGGATCCTGTCTGATGAAGGGGGAGATCTCTAAAAAAACACACACACACACAAGTTCATTGTGAGAATCCCATAATCATAAATACTTTGAGTCTTATTTCTGTGCCGCGAAAAAAAATAAAAAATGCAGTATTTCTCACCACCACTCTCTATCAACACATCAAACAAGTCATCCATCTGCTGGCTTGCGGCAGTGGGACCCTGCAGAGAAACCAGAAAGACCAGTGAATGTTTGAGTGGCTAATGGTAATAATTTAAAGGATATACTGTTAAGAGTTAAGAGTGTATTTATTTGTCACCTGAACAGCTGTTAAGATGCTGCGTGTCTGTTTAACTGCATCCTCATAGCGGGGTGGGTCTTTACATTTTGACACATGGTTTGTGAATTTTGGCAAGATCGTTGGCTGCCTCGTGCAGGGAGACTGTGTAACAGGAAAAGACAACAGTCCTTGACATCAAATAAAACCAAAATACGACACAAACCATCATTCAAATGCAGTTAGCACTGTACAAATAAGTAAATAAACCAGGTCCCTGGACCTGCAAAACAATAGTTATGAAGTGCTTTAGATAAGGACCTTATTTGTAGGATCTTTAGGACCAGGTTGGCTAGAGGAGGCTCCCACAGGGCATCCACTTACTGGGAATGTGTTGAGTAAGCTTTGTGCTGTATGACCCATCCTCCATGTCTGCAGAGACATTTAGACAGGTCAGCATAAAGGTCTACTTTAATGAATGCATTAATGCCAACGCAGAAAAGTAGTGCACCACATATCTTTGTAGAACCTAAAAGAAGATCGCTCTGCACTCCCTGCTTCCACCCATGAGTGCTCTCCTCGGTTAGCATTTAGTTGTGGTTTCTGTTGCTTATTCTATCTGGTTGTATGTTGGCTCAGAGCAGAGGGACGACAGAGAGCAGTCAGGGCACTACTGTCAACCTCCACTCAGCGCCAGTAACCCAAGTTTCCACAAGCCTTCTTTTGATGTGAATAGGGAAGGATTTTACCACCAGGCTGAGGCCTGTTGTTACTGCGGCAACAAGAAAGAGGCATCAGCCATGATAGAGCATACGCAATGTAAAAAAGACCTGAGATATGTGATTAGCCGGTGCCATCGAAAAACACTTCACCAGATGTATGATGTGACACTTCACCTGAATCTATGGCATAGAAAACACATTGTATTATGTCAGCTGGACACGTATACAGATGATCACATACAACTCAAGTTTGCACCTTTTAAAATAAACCCCAAAAAACACCAGAGAATCACAGCTGATAGTGATGACTTCTAGAGATGGAGCGTGGCAGCCTGTGCAATCATTAGCGTGTTTTCTTACCTTTGTCAGCGGCTGAGTGCTGCACTGCTGTTGTAATGCTGCTGAGGCCTCTGTTTTTTGTGGCACCTGTCCAGAGGTCTGAATGAAGCCTGGGTCTGCGCTGCTAACGGGAGTGTGTAATTTAAGGCTGCTGGCAGGGAGCTGGATAGTAACTGCTGAGGCAGGACGGGATGCAGGTCGGAGGTTCAGAGCTTCAGCCTTGACCGGCTGCACGGTTTTAAAAGTCTGGTCGCTGATGATGAACTGATTTTGAGGAGCCGCCTCCTCTTGTTTGACCAACACTGGCAGACCAGGAGAACCGCAAGACGCTGAGCAGTTTGACAAGGTCCCGTTTTCCTCTTTGACCTGGATGGGAGCAAGCGGTATGAGCTGAGCCGGAGGATCTGCTTGCTGACTTCTCTTCTCCACCTCCAGCTGCATCTTCAGCTCCTCCACCAGCCTCTGCTCCTGCTCCAGCTTCCTCATCAGCTCCTCAATCTGACGCTCCTTATCGTGGAGACGTTTGTCCTTCTCATAGGACCTGGTCTCCGTGGGACACTCCTCCCGTGGAGCTCTCTGTGGGGAGTTCCCACAGGGAGCAGTGTGAGTTGGAGACAGAGCTTCTGGGAGCTTGCTGTCTGCCATACTACTGTCCTCTATGCCCAGATTGGACACCTTAGAGGGGGACACAGGTGGGGTTAACCTTTTGCTGTCAGAGTGTGAGACTCCTGTGAGAGCTGATTTCTCCATGACAGCAGCAATCTGAATGTTAGAGTTCTCCTGGTACAACTTTAGCCTCTCTATCAGATCTGTCTTAGTCCCAGAAACCGGCAAAGATCTGCATTTTAGTTCCATTTTCAGCTCAGCAACCTGTAAAGATAACATATTATCATAAAAGATCTCTCACACTTTAGAGTGTTTTCCTCTCCAACATGCATGAGGTGCCGATAGTCAAAAACGGTGTGCAGGCAGCAGTGTGTCACCTTCATCTCATCCAGATTAGCTGGTAAATGATCCGGCTTGCGGTTGGTCTGAGTGTGCCGGGGCTGCACAGGGATAGGCGTAGCGCTTCCACTCAGAACCACACTGGAACAGCTGGTTTGTACCTCAGTCGTTGCTCTGTTGTAATAAAACCAGAAGAAAAGAAAAGGGAGTACAGATTAGAGAGGGAAGATACACTTTTATCAATTTTCAAACAGGAAACAAATGTAAAGTACACAACAGCGGCTGTGGCTAAACAGTTATTACTTTCTGTAAAACCAGGTATAGACTTTTGATTTGGTTTGTGGAAAAAAGATACTCAAATAACTTAACTCCGAAAGGAAGCGACATTTGTTCTTTTAAAGCCGTTTATCAACGTGTACACATGAAGGCAAACTGTGTGGGTGAGCCACATCCTATCTCTGGCTGCATAGAGGGAGTGTTTGTGCTGATAAATGGAGCCATACTTGAGCGGGGCAGGCAGGGCGGCCTGGTAGCTGTACTGCTGCTGCTGCTGGTTCAAGATCTGAAGCTGCAGGAATTGCTGCTGCTGCTGCAGGAGACGGGTGTAAGCTGAGTCCATCAGCATGTCATTGAGCTCCTGCTTCTGGTCTGGGGGGATGTACTGATGATATTTTAACTTTTTCACCCGTGGTTTGGGCTCTTTGCCCTTTTTGCTGCGGCTTTTATCGCTGGGTAGCCTGGGCAGACTTTGCTGCAGAACACAACACAGAAAAGGGACACGGAAAAGCTGAGAAGACCATCTGGAGAATATTGGATTTCTGTGACCGATCTCAGTCCAGTATGATCAGGGAATACATTTAGCATTGCCAGTGCCAACCTTACAAGACTTGGAACGGATACTGGGCTTCTGTAGATTGAAGCAATAAGGTAGAACATTGTTCTGACACCCGATGAAAACCTCAGGATGAGGAAACGGGTGGAAATGTGACCTTTATTGTTTTACCACCTGCAGTTACAGGATACACATGAAAGCGGCTTGGCTTAAGAGCAGCAGGTTCTAGCTATGAAACCAGAAACTCAAGCTGGCTCAAGCAAGCAGACACCCTCCAATTTGTCAAACTCGTACTTCTATTGTCTTCCAAGGTTCATCTTGTGCTCACAGAGGATAACTGGATGATGATGAATGCACGAGTTATGGCTTCACTTCCGTCCTTTTGATTTTTGGCTTACATTTCACACAGCCTGAATGGAGAAGGCCATCTTGCCATTTTACCCTAATTGAGGACAAACTGTGACTGGAACAGATTTCAACCCAAGGATTTGTGAAATGACTTTAAACTCTGTTGTTCTTTGATCTGCCTTTAACTTGGTTGAATGCTGACTTTCAGTCCATTCTAAAAACTGATCTGACTTTCAGTTTGACAAAACTCAGACTGCCTTCTGGCAGCGCATCCCTCACCACATTTCCAAAAGAAACAAAAAACAAAGAAAATAAATGAATAAAGAGAGGTCAATTTCATATCAGCTGGTTGTAAACATTCGGAGACTATAAGTGAATAAACCGATTCAATTAAGCACGACACCTTACAATAAGTTTAAGAAGACTTTGGTCAAACTTGAAGCAGTTAAAAAAACAGCTAAAGCCAACCTTCACAAGAAGTGGTCCTGGTGTGACACTGGGGACAACAGGAGTGATTGGCTGAGGTGGAGTCGCATGTTGTTTGCTTTGTGGCTCACTGGTGGAGACGAGGCCGACTACATCTGACGTGGACTGTGAGTTCGGTGGTGGGGAATGCTGAGAAAAGCAGAGACGGAGAGAAACCACATGATGCGTTCAGTAAAAACAGTCAAGTCGCTATGCCAGTTAATTATTGGAACCAAACACAGGTGGATTAACACTTATCAAACATATACTTATTATAACATAAAGGTACAACGTGTTTCTACAGATTATAAATACATTGTGTGTATGCATACAGTACATTACGTAAATTACGTCTTTTTAAAATATTATTTGTCCAACCAAACACAACTTTCTTGACTATATTTAAAGACTTATATACTTTTTAGCCTCTGCTACATTATATAACATGTCAGGAAGGCTGGTTTGTCTGCTGACATTACCAGTTCATGCTTTCTAAATTGTAATGGTTCAAGGTATTTGTCTACCTGGATGGGGGAGTTTAAGTATGAGGAAGTAGAAGTGGCCTCAGTCCCTCCAGACTCCCTTTGAGAGTTGCAACTGGGGGTTGTTTGTCTGGCAGGCCGTTGTGGCGATAAGGCCTCACTGCTTTCCTCGCCAAAGTTGAAAACGTCTGGTGGCTTAGAACGGTTTTCCTCACCACCTGTTGGCCCTAACATCAAAACATAGGCAAGTACAGTTTATTATACTTAAAGGATAAATGAAAACAAAATGTTAGAAGCCATCACTTAAATGAACCCGTGACAAAACAGGAGTCTGGTCCGCTTCTGATTCATCTGTGTGGCTTGCAGGGAGCGTCCAGCCTGCTCTGGGACGCTGTATTTGCATTTGCTATGTCTAATGTTTACCAAGTTCCACAATCTTAGTTTAACCTGCTTGCTAATTCACGCTCAACACAAAGTGCAGCGGAGGCTAATGGGAATGTCGTATGTTTGACCTCACATCAAAGTATTGGACACATTTATATCTTGATCTGATCTGAGTTTGGAGATAACCAAAGGGATTACAATTCATCTTTAAAGCAAGATGGTCTGAACCACATTTTCATAGCAGTCCATTAAATAGTTGTCGAGATATTTCACTATAAAACCCACAAATATTAACTTCAAGGTGGCACCAGAAGAAAAGTCAGGGTATCACTAAAGTCAGTCGTCTTCATCCACCAGACTCCATGGACGAGTGTACAACATTGTATGGTAATTCATGAGTTAGCTGTTGAGATATTTCAGGTGTGGACTCTCAAACATCAACAACATGACATTAACATCATGGCTCCAACATGCGCCTGATGTAATGCGATGCAGGCCCGAGTGTATACTCTGTGGCTGTCCCTGTACGGGGGGAACAGTTAGCGGTAAACGTGGTACCAAAAGTGTCTCAAACAGTGAGGATATCAGGGCATTGATGAGGATCTACCATCGACGTCTTCTTCGACACCTGAATCCACAGGCAGGATGTTCTTCTCCACCAGCTCCATGGGTCCAGGCCGCTGGGCAATCTTCTCGTTGAGATCATCAGTCAGTCTGGCCCTCTTCAGCTTCATCTGTGTGGCCTGCAGGGAGGCTTCAGCCTGCGTCTCTGGTAGACACACACAGGACCATTTGCTGTGATACCAGCAGGAACAGTCAGACTCCTAACTGCTTCGTCAGGCTGACTCAGTGCAGGTCCCGGACAGAACTCACAGACCACTAAGACATTTATCTGGTTCTAACTTTGTAAAACAAATGAAAAACAAGGCAGTAAGAGAGCTTGGATGAATAAGCACCGTATCTCCGTTATCTCGAAGCCATTTCCCAGTAAGAACACATACGAGGACGATTACCTTGCAGGATGTGCATACGGACCAACTCGGAGCGCTCAGGTCTGCTGCAGAGTTTGTGCTTTAAGAAGCTTCCGGTCTGTGAAAAAGATCATTTAATTAAAATATATATTTGGGGCATAATTTAGATTTAGGTAAATAAAATCACAAGGTGCAGTGTGATGGTATTCGTCCTACCCTGGCTCTCTCCAGGCTGCGAATCCGCTCATGAAAGGAAGCAGGTGTTTTCAGAGCTGTGAGCAGGGGAATTAAAAAAAAAAATCCATAACTTTTCTCGGTCAATAAACTTTATTTCCACATTCGAGCATACTGTTCTTTCCATTTTAAAATAATTATTGTTTATTGATTTAAGATCTCCTTCCTACTATTTCGAAAGGCCATTTCCTTTTGGTTGTTTTTGCAGATATGACATTTAAGTACATTTAATTAGTAAACCACTTATTAATAAGAGTTATCTCTTGATCTTATGTAACAACATAAGTGGAATATTGTGAACTACACAATAATTCTACTGTAAACATTCTTTGCACTTGACTAATGTGAGCAATTTAAAGTTATAAAGTTTCTTCAAGGCCTACGATACCTCGCTGTGCTCGATACATGTAATGTATCATCATCATCGAGCAGCAAATAGTTTTACAACATTAAAGTTGACAACGCACAAAGTGAACTTCAGAACAGTGTCAATGTGCCTGAAGTTGTTATATAAATATACGTGATTTATGTCAAATTATGCAGAAATCTATCTCACTGCATATACAGCAATGAGCTCTAACATATTGTAATTGTTCTCCCGGAAATCACAACAACCGCTTTCCACACTGACTTGAGTACAGTGTAATCCATCATTCATATCATTATTTTTAATGTTTTTGTTGCCTTTGTCGTTCCGCATGAGCGTTGTATTAATAAACAGGAGCTCATGGGAGTCAAACAGGAAGTACCAGCTTTACTGACTCAAGCAGAGAGATTTTTGCAGAGAGTTAATCTTTGATCTCGGAGAATAAACTCGTCGAGGTCTGGCTCGCTGACTCGTCACCACTGAGCTGTTTGCTTTAAGGACTCACTGGCCTTGGGAGGGGGGGGGCTCTGAGGAGTGTGTCAGAGGAGCAAAGTAAAACATTCCTGCTCGTCACCTAAACCTCACTGCATACCTACCATAAGCCTGTAAGTGTGTGAGCAGCATAGTGCTTTGGTAGAGGAAAATGGCCTGGGAGGTTTGTGTGCGGGCCACGCTCGGCCGGGCCACTGAACACCACCGAAGGCTTAGTCGCTGACTCATGGGGCCGCGTGGAGCCAGAGAGGAGCTGGAAGCCTGACTGCGGGAGGCAAATGGGACCAAGAGAAAGAGCTTTGTCTTCTTCTCTTTCTAAGTTTCCAGCTATCAGCACGATGCTTCAGTCACATATTCAGCTCATCTTTTATTAGATGAAGCACGGGCACCGAGTCTGCTCCACTTGTGTCACATCAAACGAGGGATGGTATATAAATATATGTCTTATCTGTGTTAAATCTTTGAGTCGTTTTCATCCTTGGCTATACGTTGTACTCGAGTACAATTACACGTCTATTAGCAAGCGTTGTTCTATGTGAAAAGATTGCAAAAGCCATCGTTTAACCCTTAACGGATCAGTACGAGCTCCAACACCATTTACCTTAACTGCAAGTAAAGCAGCAGTACTGTACACTCAAAACAAGTCATTGCATCATCACAAATAACAATATTGCCGTTGACACATTGTTTTAACGACACTGCAATTATGCACACCAGAAGCCCTGAAGAAGTCTGGTTGACGAAGAAGCTGTGGTTGAGTTGGATGTTTATTTTCATCTCTAATACTATTCTTGTGTAGAGAAAATATTGGCAGTAATGAGAAAAGTAGAGAATAATTAGGAGATAGAACCGGACATCTGGTTACTGTCTTCTTGTGCTGGGAGGGTTTTGTTTGTGTGTGATGTGAATACTTACGCGGCATGATGCCTTGCTCCACAAGCTGCTCCCGAGTTCTCCTCTGTTGCAAACGGAGCTGGAGGACTGTGAGAGTGCAGTGACACAAAGGTCAGAGTTGAACTTCTTACCATTCAGAGCCAAGTCCAACGAGCCATCTAACATCTAACAACCCACTCTGGCTTTAAAAGTGAAACCGGATGGATTTCAAATGAAACTCAATGAATATGCTACCAAGAGACCCAACACTAAACCATGTTCACCACCACAGACATCCGATTCACTTCCTGTATGGTTTTAACTGAGGGAAGATTACCACAAGTTGCTCCTGATTGGCCAACGAGACTCAATATCTCTGTGTGGATGCAAATACAC